>NC_134364.1:31707351-32007351 GCF_048569485.1 Anomaloglossus baeobatrachus
CTGAGACCAGATGAGGAATCCTCTGTGAGCTTTGCTGAGTGAGCCGTAGCAGCAGAAGCGCCCTGGGAAGGGGGCTGATGCATGCTCAGCAGTGTCCGGGACAGCTGTCCCCTGGAGAGAGGGATTCTACCCAAGCCGGGGGTTCAGCCACCGGAGCCGGAGCAGCCGGAGGGACCAACAAGGGACCCCTGGAAAGACCACTTTCTGTGGTAATAACGTCTCAGTACTTAGCTTGTGAGACGCAGGTGCCAGGTCCCTGGGGGGTGATCGCTCCGTCCGGCAGGATCCTGAAAGGGCTGCGGATGGAGACCGGTCTCCTGCAAAGCAGTGAGAACCGTGATGGCTCCCACTTCAAGCCAGAGCCTCAGGGGATGGTCAAGGAGCGCGGCATGAAAGGGCTCCAGCCCTGAAATCAACCTTAACAGCACCGCCGACACAGTGGGGTGAGAAGGGACACGCCGGGAGTCCAGATTGGACCCGCTTTTCTTCCAAATCTTTGAAATCAAAAATCAAAATTCAGAGAATGCATGTGTGTGTGTGACCTCCTGAACACAAAGCATTGAACTGGTTGGATTTGTCATCCGGGGGGGTGTATATGCTCGGAGGGAGGAGCTACACTTTTAGTGTAGTACTTTGTGTGTCCTCCGGAGGCAGAAGCTATACACCCATGGTCTGGGTCTCCCATAGGAACGATGAAGAAAATCTGATAAAAATCCATGATTCTGCTGTTTTTTTTCCATTTTGCTCCATTGAAGAAATTTTCTCATTTGTTTCTTCTGGAGTACAGTATGTGAAATCTCTGTCGCAGGTGACAGTCCTGTGGTTTCTGGCCATAGAAGGTCACAGCATTTGGATGCACAAAATGCTCCCTGACTTTCCATTGCTCCTACTGTCACTATTCATTGGTATAGGTAGCTTTCCTGCTGGATTAATCGCTCTCCCTTTTGGGCTCGGCAGGAGCTCGCCTTCCACCCAGCTGCTGATCATCAGTATTCTTTTGGTGCTTAAATACCCATTCCTTCCTTAGGACTGGTGGTGGTGACATTTTTCAGTTCCGTCAAGCCTTGGTTGCAAGCAGGTGGCTTGTACTCCTCTGTGGTGTCGTTGCTGAAAACTTTGCTGAACTCCTACCTGAGACATGTAATTAGTTCATGCTTTACCCGTGTGTTCTCCTTGTGTCTTCTATAGTTGTCTAGTGGGGTTGATGAAGAGCTCATTCCATCCGTTCCCTATTTAGGGCCCAGCACTAGGGATACCCAGGGTCAGGTATCCAGCTCAGAGCCTATCCAGGGTGGCGCGGGACCCCAGGGACCAGCAGTAGGTTTGATCAGGGGGTCACCATCTTATCTTTCCCTAGTCACAGGGTTTCCCTTCCCTTTTGCCATGAGCCTGGGACTTCACCATAACTAGCATGACAATCTCTGCTTGTATGGCAATTGGGCATTTCTTCAGAGTCTTCTCTGGGGGGCGTGAGCTTTCACCCCTCTTTCCCAGACATTGCCAATCACAGCTCAGCAATGTCTGATGCTGACATACCGCTACATCAGCTGCCGAGCCGTGATTGGCAGCATCTGGGAAGAAGGTGTGAAAGCTCACGCCCCCAGAGAAGACTCTGGAGAAAAGATACAGGTGAACTATAACTGGAGATTTCACATACTGCGCTGCAAATATCAATACACATGAATATCTCTGCAATGGAGCGACACAGCGCAAAACAGAAAAAAAAAGAGAATTTTGTTTACTTACCGTAAATTCTTTTTCTTATAGTTCCGACATGGGAGACCCAGACCATGGGTGTATAGCTTCTGCCTCCGGAGGACACACAAAGTACTACACTAAAAGTGTAGCTCCTCCCTCTGAGCATATACACCCCCTGGATGACCAAATCTAGCCAGTTTAGTGCAAAAGCTGAAGGAGGACATCCACCCACAAGTAGAGTTAGAGTAAAACCCGGAATAACCGGAACCTCTGTCTACAACAACAGCCGGTGAAAAACACACGGAACAAGAACTGCCAACAGGCAACAGGGAGGGTGCTGGGTCTCCCATGTCGGAACTATAAGAAAAAGAATTTACGGTAAGTAAACAAAATTCTCTTTTTCTTCATCGTTCCTTATGGGAAACCCAGACCATGGGACGTCTCAAAGCAGTCCATGGGTGGGAATAAACAGAAAACTGAGAAGTAGGCGAAACCTAACTTCACAAATGGGCGACAGCCGCCTGAAGGATGCGTCTGCCCAAGCTCGCATCTGCCGAAGCATGAGCATGCACTTGGTAGTGCTTCGAAAAGGTGTGCAGACTAGACCAATTGGCAGCCTGACAGACCTGCTGAGCCGTAGCCTGGTGCCTGAAAGCCCAAGAGGCACCGACAGCTCTGGTCGAGTGCGCCCTAATCCCCGGCGGGGGAGGCACCTGAGTACATTGGTAGGCATCGGATATGGCCGACCTAATCCAACGAGCTAGGGTCGGTTTAGAAGCCGAGAGACCCTTGCGCTGACCTGTGGTCAGCACAAAAAGAGAGGTGCACCGCCTAAGAGCAGCGGTGCGTGACACATAGATCCGGAGCGCCCGCACCAAATCTAAAGTATGCAACGCTTTCTCAAAGCGATGCACAGGGGCCGGACAAAGGGAAGGCAGGGAAATGTCCTGGTTAAAATGGAAAGGAGACACCACCTTAGGGAGAAAGTCCGGAGTCGGACGGAGAACCACCTTGTCTTGGTGAAAAACCAAAAAGGGTGACTCCGAAGAGAGCGCAGCCAAATCAGAGACTCTCCTGAGAGAAGTTATGGCCACCAGAAAAACCACTTCCTGTGAAAGTCGAAACAAAGAAACCTCCCTAAGAGGCTCAAAGGGGGGTTTCTGTAAGGCCGTGAGGACCAGATTAAGGTCCCAGGGATCCAAGGGCCGCCGATAAGGAGGAATGATGTGAGATGCGCCCTGCATGAAGGTGCGCACCTGGGCCAGTCGGGCGATACGCCGCTGGAACAACACTGACAGAGCCGAGACCTGTCCCTTGAGGGAATTGAGGGATAGTCCTAGCTGCAGACCGGACTGTAGAAAGGACAGGATTGTCGGCAAGGAAAAAGGCCAAGGAGCATGGCCGGAAGAGCGACACCAGGACAGGAAAATTCTCCAAGTCCTGTGGTAAATCCTGGCCGAGGAAGACTTCCGAGCCTGAGTCATAGTGGAGATGACCTCCGAAGGAATGCCTGAAGCCGTCAGGATCCAGGACTCAAGAGCCACGCCGTCAATCTGAGAGCCGCAGAATTCTGGCGGAAAAACGGACCTTGTGAGAGAAGGTCTGGGCGGTCCGGGAGATGCCACGGCACCTCTACGGACAGACGGAGCAGGTCTGGGTACCAAGCTCGCCTGGGTCAGTCTGGAGCAATGATTATGACCCGACGGCCCTCCATTCTGATCTTGCGCAGGACTCTGGGCAAGAGAGCTAGAGGGGGAAAAACGTAGGCCAGACGGAACTGGGACCAATCCTGAACCAGCGCGTCCGCTGCCAAGGCCTGAGGATCGTGGGAGCGAGCCACGTAAACCGGGACCTTGTTGTTGTGCCGGGATGCCATGAGATCCACTTCCGGAGTGCCCCACTTGCGGCAGATTGACCGGAACACTGCCGGATGCAGGGCCCACTCGCCGCTGTCCACGGTTTGACGGCTGAGATAATCTGCCTCCCAGTTTTCTACGCCTGGGATGTGGACTGCGGATATGGTGGACTTGGAGTCCTCCGTCCACTGAAGGATACGTTGAACCTCCAACATTGCTAGGCGGCTGTGAGTCCTGCCCTGGTGATTGATGTAGGCAACTGCTGTCGCGTTGTCTGACTGGACTCGAATGTGCTTGCCCGCCAACAGGTGGTGAAAGGCTACGAGAGCTAGGAGCACAGCTCTGATTTCCAGCACATTGATCGAGAGGGCTGATTCGGACGGAGTCCAAGTGCCCTGTGCTCGGTGGTGGAGAAACACTGCTCCCCAGCCGGATAGACTGGCATCCGTGGTGAGAATCACCCAGGACGGGATCAGGAAGGAGCGTCCCTGGGATAGAGAGAGGGGCCGAAGCCACCACTGAAGAGAGCTCCTGGTCTGTGGCGACAGAGCCACTAGCCTGTGCAAGGAAGAGGTCCGCTTGTCCCAACAGCGGAGAATGTCCAGCTGCAGGGGACGCAGATGGAACTGGGCAAAGGGAACCGCTTCCATTGACGCCACCATCTGACCCAGCACCTGCATGAGGTGCCTGATGGAATGACGGCGGGGCCTCAACAGAGAGCGCACCGCCAGATGAAGGGACTGCTGTTTGACTAAGGGCAGCTTCACAAGTGCCGGCAGAGTCTAGAATTGCATCCCTAGAAACGTAAGTTTCTGGGTCGGGGTCAGAGTGGACTTGGGCAGATTGACAAGCCACCCGAATTGAACAAGCGTGGCGAGAGTGAGCGAGACACTCCGCTGACAGTCTGCACTGGATGAAGCCTTGACTAGAAGGTCGTCCAGGTAAGGAATCACTGCCAACCCCTGGAGGTGCAGAACCGCAACCACTGCTGCCATGACCTTGGTGAATACTCGAGGGGCCGTGGCTAACCCGAAGGGGAGAGCCACGAATTGGAAATGTTCCTCTCCGATTGCAAAACGTAGCCAACGCTGGTGTGAAACTGCAATTGGTACATGCAAATAGGCATCTCTGATGTCGATGGATGCTAGAAAATCTCCTTGGGTCATTGAGGCAATGACTGATCGCAGAGACTCCATGCGAAAGTGCCGCACCTGAACATGCTTGTTGAGAAGCTTGAGATCCAGGATGGGCCGGAAGGAACCGTCCTTCTTGGGGACTAGGAAGAGGTTTGAGTAGAAACCTCTGAACTGTTCCCGGGCGGGAACCGGTACAATTACTCCGTTGGCCTGCAAGGATGCCACGGCCTGAGAGAAGGCGGCGGCTTTGAGGACGCGGTTTCGTGCGCCAGCTGGGTTTTCGATCCTTGGCTGAGTTAGTGGACGAGGCTGAGGGCTTAGAGGATGACCAGTTAGAGGAACGAAAGGAACGAAACCTCGACTGGTTCCTGCCCTGGACAGGTTTCCTGGTTTTAGTTTGTGGCAAGGAAGTACTCTTCCCGCCAGTAGCTTCCTTAATAATTTCATCCAGTTGTTCACCGAACAGCCGGGACCCAGCAAAAGGGAGCCCAGCAAGGTACTTCTTGGAAGAAGCGTCTGCTTTCCACTCTCGAAGCCACAAGATCCTGCGGATCGCGAGGGAATTAGCGGAAGCCACCGCCGTGCGGTGAGAAGCCTCCAGAATGGCAGACATAGCATAGGATGAAAAAGCCGAAGCCTGGGAAGTTAAGGCAACCGTTTCGGGCATAGAGTCCCTGGTGAGGGAATGCATCTCCGCCAGAGAAGCAGAGACGGCCTTAAGAGCCCACACTGCTGCAAAAGACGGGGAGAACGAGGCCCCCGCAGCTTCATATACAGATTTGGCCAGAAGGTCAACCTGGCGGTCAGTGGAATCCTTAAGTGAGGTGCCAACCGCCACAGACACAACTGTCCGGGCTGAGATTCTAGACACCGGAGGATCTACCTTTGGTGAATGAGCCCACTCCTTGACCACCTCTGGTGGAAAAGGAAAACGGTCATCAGAACTACGCTTTGGAAAGCGTTTGTCAGGACAGGCCCTGGGTTTGGTCACAGTGGCCTGAAAACTGGAGTGGTTAAAAAACATACTCCTTGCTCTCTTAGGTGAGGTAAACTGGTGTTTTTCTACCAGAGAAGCTTGTTCCTCTGACACTGGTGGATTGAGGTCCAGTACGGAATTAATGGACGCAATCAAATCACTAACATCTGCATCACCTTCGGTTAGATCAATGGGGTACATAGAGGTAGCGTCCGAGCCCACAGTAAAGGCATCCTCCTCGCCCTGCGATTCAGCTCGTGAATCAGAGCCGTGGGACGAGGAAGGAGAAGAGTCCCTGCGTCTCCGTTTAGGAGGACGGGGTCTGGGAACAGATGAAAAATCCTCTGTGAGCTCTGCAGAGCGAGTAGGAGCAGCAGAGGCACCCTGAGAAGGGGGCTGATGCATGGTCAGCAGAGTCCGGGACAGCTGTCCCATGGAGTCGGCAAAGGACTGGGAGATAGCATTAGAAAACGATGCTACCCAAGCCGGGGGTTCAGCCACCGGGGCCGGAGCAGCCGGAGGGACCACTGGGGAGACTCCAGGCTGAGGCACCACCATGTTAGAGCAGGCATCACAATGTGGATATGTGCTCGGTTCAGGCAGTATGAGCTTACATGCAGTGCATATTGCGTACAGCCTTGCAGCCTTGCTCCTAGTGAGAGACATGCTGCTGAGGTGGAGGCTCTGCAGTAAAGAACACACTCCTTCAGAATGACCCCCAGAGAGTGTATAAGAAGGTCCACAACCAGAGGTTGTGGCTTACCAGACCGTTTTGTGTGCCCTCCGGATTCCCAGCTTGGACCCCCAGACAGATTGCAGAGCTGCAGCAGCCAGCGCCGATCAGTGTGTGAACGCTGATAAAATGGCGCCGGAGTGAGGAGGGGGGCGGGGTTTAGTCCAAGAGCGGGAACCGGAGGGCGAAGGAGAAATACAGGGGATGGAAACATCTCCTCAGAGAGGAGTGTCCTCCCCTGTGCTGAACGGCCGGTGGGCGGCGCCGCACTGTCCCCCTGCATGACTGACATGCAGGGGCAGTGAAAACGAAAGTAGGCCGCAGCCGGGGCCTAAATTTTTCCATGCGGCCGACGAGCAGGCACCCTCGGCGCGGTTCTCAGGAAAAAACCAGAGAACCGGCCGGAAATTACAGCAAAGTTAAATAACACACTCTCCCCACAATAAATGTACAAGGGACCCCTCAATAACGTCTCAATACTTAGCTTATGAGACGCAGGGCCAGGTCCCTGAGGGATGAGCGCTCCGTCCGGCAGGGTCCTGAAAGGGCTGCGGATGGAGACCGGTCTCCTGCAAAGCAGTGAGAACTGTGATGGCTCCCCACTTCAAGCCAGAGCCCGAGGGACGGTGAAGGAGCGCGGCATGTAAGGCTCCAGCCTTGTAAAATCAACCTTAACAGCACCGCCGACACAGTGGGGTGAGAAGGGACATGCCGGGGGTTCAGCTTGGACCCGCTTTTCTTCCAACTCTTTAAAATCAAAAATCAAAAGAGAATGCATGTGTGTGTGACCTCCTGAACACAAAGCATTGAACTGGCTAGATTTGGTCATCCAGGGGGTGTATATGCTCAGAGGGAGGAGCTACACTTTTTAGTGTAGTACTTTGTGTGTCCTCTGGAGGCAGAAGCTATACACCCATGGTCTGGGTCTCCCATAAGGAACGATGAAGAAAAAGAAGAAACAAGAGCTTAGAGGTTTTACAAGGTATTCAGCTCAGCTATTCACAGATTTTTTTTTTTTAAAATGTACAGGTAACAGCGGAATATCTTGTGTTTTATTACCTGGATATTCTTTGGCACATTCTCCCCTTCAGTCCCAGGAATATGAGTCCCCGTGTGTGGCTTGGGTTCCAGCCAGAAGGACACCAGCCATCTAATCACAATCACCCGGGTGTTAAGAAAGGGCTCTTTGGTGCAATATTGCGCCTCGTTGCTATCTGCGTCCCTCCGAACCAGCATGTAGTGAGGTTTTGGTCGTATCTGTGGTATATCTGCAAACAGTTATGTAGTTATATCATTCAGCTGTAGCACATAATAGCTAGAGGAAATATGTTTTTTTTTATTAAAGGGAACCTGTCAGCAGAAATGTTGCTTTAAACCTAAAAGTTTCCCCTTCTGCAGCTCCATTTCATACTTCAGGACGCCGCCCAGTGCGCCCGTGGTCCCGCGCATGCGCCGTCCGACTGTACCGGGACTATGCACTGTGTGACCGCTGGTAACGTGTTGCGCAGGCACGAGATTATGGGCGGCGCTGTGATTGTCATCAGCAAGTACCCGCCCATAATCTCGTGCCTGCCCTTTCCCCTCTGCCTCAAGCATTCTGCTCAAGAGCTGGCCAGATGACCCGACGTCACCTCTCGTAACCGGTGGTGTCCTGCTCCGCTCCTCCCATCTATTTCCTGCTCCAGGGCAAGATGGGAAAGAGGTGACGTCGGGTCATCTGGCCAACGCTTGCGCAGAACGCTGGAGGCAGAGGGGAAAGCGCGGGCATGAGATTATGGGGCGGGCACCGCCCATAATCTCGTGCCTGCGCAACACGTCACCGGCGGTCACACTGTGCACACAGTGCACAGTCATGGTACAGTCGCACGACGCATGCGCGGGACCACGGGCGCACTGGGCGGCGTCCTGAGGTATGAAATGGAGCGTTGGGGGGGCGGCGTAAATCGGCAGGAGGGACAGTAACAGACACCAGACAGCCCGCCCCCATGGATAATTTAGAAGATTTGCATACCAAAAGGTACAACTTTATAAAGTATTTAATTTGGTCTAAAAGGGGGCACAAAAACTATAGGAACCTTGCTAGAATGCAGCCCAGGAGCTGCAGAAGGGGAAACGTTTAGGTTTAAAGCAAAATTTCTGCTGACAGGTTCCCTTTAATATAAGTAATAACATAAAACTCCATGTTCCATTACATCTTGTAGAATAGATCGGACTCCACTTTAGCACTCTATACATGTACATAGGACTTGTCACTAACCATGAAATCGAATGCCTGAACTCTTAGGGCTCCATACAAACTCTTTATTAGACTTTCACAGTGGTCTGACTAATAGAATCGCCGTTCTGCAGCTCGTAACTCGCAGACAGTGCAACACGGAGATTGTAGAAGGCAAAAGGGTGCAACAATTTTTTATAAAACCCAACAGCAAAAATAATTTGTAAAAACTGAATAATAAAACCCCAAAGATGGGCAAAGCCACTGTCAGTCACCTCCAACTACCTGTTTGTGAGTAGAGAGTACATAGGCACTAAAGCGTGCTTTAAATAAATAAATCTTTATTTTTATATAGCGCTAACATATTCCGCAGCGCTTTACATACATTGGCAACACTGTCCCCATTGGGGCTCACAATCTAGAGTCCCTATCAGTATGTTTTTTGGAGTGTGGGAGGAAACCGGAGAACCCGGAGGAAACCCACGGAAACACGGGGAGAACATACCTCCTACCTATACCTATCCTTGCAGATAGTGTCCTTGGTGGGATTCAAACCCAGGACCCCAGCGCTGCAAGACTGCAATGCTAACCACTGAGCCACCGTGCCGCAGCGACATCGCTAGCGATTGCTAGCGATGTCGCGAGCGATAGCACCCGCCCCCGTCCTTGGTGCGACATGTGGTGATCGCAGCCGTAGCGAACAATATCGCTACGACAGCGTCATACGCACATACCTGTTCAGAGACGTCGCTGTGTCCGCCGAACAATCCCTCCTTCAAGGGGGTGGTTCATGCGGCATCACAGCGACGTCACAAAACGGCCGTCCAATAGCAGAGGAGGGGAGGAGATGAGCGGGCGGAACATGCCGCCCACCTACTTCCTTCCTCCTTTTCGGTGGAGGCAGGTAAGGAGATGATCATCGTTCCTGTGGTGTCACACACAGTGATGTGTGATGTCGCAGGAACGACGAACAACCTGCGGAATAAAACACCAACGACATTATGATTAGAAGCGACGTGTCAACGATCACATTCTCACTGCTCCCCTGAATAAGAGATGGTGGGGCACTCACTGTAAAAGACCATGGAATACGAATGGTGTATGCTGCTGCCACTAGGCAAAAAAGTTGGCGCCTCCTCAGCAGGGTACACCCACCATATGGCACAAAGCTAGTCAGTCAGTGAGCAACAATAGGAGAAGCAACAGACATAATACAGATTAGGTATGGAAAAAAGAGAATTTTGTTTACTTACCGTAAATTCTTTTTCTAATAGTTCCGACATGGGAGACCCAAACCATGGGTGTATAGCTTCTGCCTCCGGAGGACACACAAAGTACTACACTCAAACGTGTAGCTCCTCCCTCCGGGCTATATACACCCCCTGGATGACAATCTACCCAGTTCAGTGCAAAAGCTGAAGGAGGACATCCACCCATAAGTAGAGATAGAGTGAAACTCGGAATAACCGTAACTCTGACTACTAACAACAGTCGGTGAAACACACGGAACAAAAAAACTGCCAACAGGCAACAGGGAGGGTGCTGGGTCTCCCATGTCGGAACTATAAGAAAAAGAATTTACGGTAAGTAAACAAAATTCTCTTTTTCTTTATCGTTCCTTATGGGAGACCCAAACCATGGGACGTTCCAAAGCAGTCCATGGGTGGGAATAAACCAACTGAGAAGTAGGCAAAACCTAACTTCACAAATGGGCGACAGCCGCCTGAAGAATGCGTCTGCCCAAGCTCGCATCTGCCGAAGCATGAGCATGCACTTGGTAGTGCTTCGAAAAAGTGTGCAGACTGGACCACGTGGCAGCCTGACAAACCTGCTGAGCCGTAGCCTGGTGCCTGAAAGCCCAGGAGGCACCGACAGCTCTGGTCGAGTGCGCCTTAATCCCTGGCGGGGGAGGCACCTGAGAACACTGGTAGGCATCGGTGATAGCCGACCTGATCCAATGAGCTAGGGTCGGTTTAGAAGCAGCGAGACCCTTGCGCTGACCAGTGGTTAGCACAAAAAGTGAGGTGCACCGCCTAAAAACGGCGGTGCGTGACACATAGATTCGGAGCGCTCGCACAAAATCCAAGGTATGCAACGCCTTTTCAAAGCGATGCACAGGGGCCGGACAAAGAGAAGGCAATGAAATGTCCTGGTTAAGGTGGAAAGGAGACACCACCTTAGGGAGAAAGTCCGGAGACGGACGAAGAACCACCTTGTCTTGGTGAAACACCAAAAAGGGGGATTCCGAAGAGAGCGCAGCCAAATCAGAAACTCTCCTGAGAGACGTTATGGCTACTAGAAAAACAACTTTCTGTGAAAGTCGAAACAAGGGAACCTCCCTGAGAGGCTCAAAGGGGGGTTTCTGTAAGGCCGTGAGGACCAGATTAAGGTCCCAGGGATCCAAGGGCCGCCGGTAAGGAGGAATGATGTGAGATGCGCCCTGCATGAAAGAGCGCACCTGAGCCAGTCGGGCGATACGCCGCTGGAACAATACCGACAGAGCCGACACCTGTCTCTTGAGGGAATTGAGGGACAGCCCTAGCTGTAGACCGGACTGTAGAAAAGACAGGATGGTCGGCAAGGAGAACGGCCAAGGAGCATGGCCGGAAGAACGACACCAGGACAGGAAAATCCTCCAAGTCCTGTGGTAAATCTTGGCCGAGGAAGACTTCCGAGCCTGAGTCATGGTGGAGATGACCTCAGAGGGAATGCCTGAAGCCGTTAGGATCCAGGACTCAAGAGCCACGCCGTCAATCTGAGAGCCGCAGAATTCTGGCGGAAGAACGGACCTTGAGAGAGAAGGTCTGGGCGGTCCGGGAGATGCCACGGCACCTCTACGGACAGACGGAGCAGGTCTGGGTACCAAGCTCGCCTGGGCCAGTCCGGAGCAATGAGAATGACTCGACGGCCCTCCATTCTGATCTTGCGCAGAACCCTGGGCAAGAGCACTAGAGGGGGAAACACATAGGCCAGACGGAACTGAGACCAATCTTGAACCAGTGCGTCTGCTGTGAAGGCTTGAGGATCGTGGGAGCGAGCCACGTAAACCGGAACCTTGTTGTTGTGCCGGGATGCCATTAGGTCCACTTCCGGAGTGTCCCACTTGCGGCAGATTGATCTGAACACTGACGGGTGCAGGGCCCACTCGCCGCTGTCCACGGTTTGACGGCTGAGGTAGTCGGCCTCCCAGTTTTCCACGCCTGGGATGTGGACTGCAGACATGGTGGACTTGGAGTCCTCCGTCCACTGGAGGATTCGTTGGACCTCCAACATCGCCAGACGGCTGTGAGTCCCGCCCTGGTGATTGATGTAGGCAACCGCTGTCGCGTTGTCCGACTGAACTCGAACGTGCTTGCCCGCCAACAGGTGGTGAAAGGCTAGGAGAGCTAGAAACACAGCTCTGATCTCCAGCACATTGATCGAGAGGGCTGATTCGGACGGAGTCCAAGTGCCCTGTGCTCGGTGATGGAGAAATACTGCTCCCCAATCGGAGAGGCTGGCATCCGTGGTGAGGATCACCCAGGACGGCGTCAGGAAAGAGCGTCCCTGAGACAGAGAGAGGGGCCGAAGCCACCACTGAAGGGAGCTCCTGGTCTATGACGACAGAGCCACCTGCCTGTGCAAGGAAGAGATCCGCTTGTCCCAACAGCGGAGAATGTCCAGCTGCAGGGGACGCAGATGGAACTGAGCAAAGGGGACCGCTTCCATGGACGCCACCATCTGACCCAGCACCTGCATGAGGTGTCTGATGGAATGACGGCGGTGCCTCAGCAGTAAGCGCACCGCCAGACGAAGGGACTGCTGTTTGACTAAGGGCAACTTGACAAGTGCCGGCAGAGTCTCGAATTGCATCCCTAGGTACAAAAGCACCTGGGTCGGGGTCAGAGTGGACTTGGGCAGGTTGACAAGCCACCCGAACTGAACTAGCGTGGCGAGAGTGAGAGAGACACTCCGCTGGCAGTCTGCACTGGATGAGACCTTGACTAGAAGGTCGTCCAGGTAAGGAATCACTGCCAACCCCTGGAGGTGCAGGACCGCAACCACTGCTGCCATGACCTTGGTGAATACTCGAGGAGCCGTGGCTAAGCCGAAGGGGAGGGCCACGAATTGGAAATGTTCCTCTCCGATCGCAAAGCGTAGCCAACGCTGGTGTGAAACCGCAATAGGCACATGCAGATAGGCATCTCTGATGTCGATGGATGCCAGAAAATCTCCTTGGGTCATTGAGGCAATGACCGATCTCAGAGATTCCATGCGAAAGTGCCGCACCTGAACATGCTTGTTGAGAAGCTTGAGATCCAGGATGGGTCGGAAGGAACCGTCCTTTTTGGGGACTAGAAAGAGGTTTGAGTAGAAACCGCTGAACCGTTCCCGGGCGGTAACCGGAACAATTACACCGTTGGCCTGCAGGGATGCCACGGCCTGAGAAAAGGCGGCGGCTTTGGAGCAGGGGGGGTGGACAGAAAAAATCTGTTTGGCGGGCTGGAAGCAAATTCTATCCTGTAGCCGTGGGAGATGATATCCCGCACCCACTGATCGGAGACGTGTTGCAACCACACGTCGCCAAAGTGGGAGAGCCTGCCACCGACTAAGGACGTTGCTGGCTCGGCCGGATAGTCACGAGGAGGCCGCCTTAGTGGCAGCGGCTCCTCCGGTCTTTTGAGGACGCGGCTTCGCGCGCCAGTTGGATTTACGATCCTTGGCTGCGGTAGTGGACGAGGCCGAGGGCTTAGAGGATGACCAGTTAGAGGAACGAGAGGAACGAAAGGAACGAAACCTCGATTGGTTCCTGCCCTGGACAGGTTTCTTGGCTTTAGCTTGTGGCAAGGAAGTACTCTTCCCGCCAGTAGCTTCCTTAATTATGTCATCCAGCTGTTCCCCAAACAGCCGGGACCCAGTAAAAGGGAGACTCGCAAGGTACTTCTTAGAGGAAGCGTCTGCTTTCCACTCTCGAAGCCACAAGATCCTTCGGATCGCGAGGGAGTTAGCGGAGGCCACCGCCGTGCGGTGAGAAGCCTCCAGGATGGCAGACATGGCGTAGGATGCAAAAGCCGAAGCTTGAGAAGTTAAGGCATCCGTCTCAGGAATAGAGTCCCTGGAGAGGGAATGAATCTCCGCCAGAGAGGCAGAGATTGCCTTAAGAGCCCACACTGCCGCAAAAGACGGAGAGAACGAGGCTCCTGCCGCCTCATATACAGACTTGGCCAGAAGGTCAACCTGGCGGTCAGTGGGATCCTTAAGAGAAGTGCCATCAGCCACAGCTACGACTGTGCGGGCTGAGATCCTGGACACCGGAGGGTCTACCTTTGGGGACTGGGCCCAGTCCTTAACCACCTCCGGTGGAAAAGGAAAACGGTCATCTGAACTACGCTTCGGAAAACGTTTGTCAGGACAGGCTCTGGGCTTGTTAACAGTGGTGTGAAAGCTGGAGTGGTTAAAAAACATACTCCTAGGTTTCTTAGGAGAGGTAAACTGGTGTACCTCTATCAGAGAGGGTTGTTCCTCTGACTCTTGTGGGTTGAGGTTCAGTACGGAGTTAATGGACGCAATCAAGTCACTAACATCCGCATCACCCTCAGACAAGTCAATGGGGTACATAGAGGCAGCGTCTGAGCCCACAGTAAACGAATCCTCCTCGCCTTGCACCTCGGCTTGTGAATCAGAGCCGTGGGACGAGGAAGGAGAAGGTTCCCTGCGTCTCCGTTTAGGGGGACGGGGTCCTAGGACATGCTCTGAGGGCTCTGCAGAGCTCGGAGCCGCAGAGACACCCTGAGAGGGGGGCTGATGCATAGACAGCAGTGTCCGGGACAGCTGCCCCATGGAGTCGGCAAAAGACTTGGAAATAGCTTGTGAAAAGGAAGCTACCCAAGCCGGGATTTCAGCCACCGGGGCCGGAGCAGCCGGAGGAACCCCTGAGGAGGCTCCAGGCTGAGACACAAACATGTTAGCACAGGCATCACAATGTGGGTATGTGCTTGGCTCTGGCAGAATGAGCTTACACGCAGTGCATATAGCGTACATGTTTGCAGCCTTGCTCCTAGTGACAGACATGCTGCTGAGGTGGAAGCTCTGCAGCCAGAATACACTCCTGTAGAATGCCTGAGAGTGTAATAAAAGTCCACAACCGAAGGTTGTGGCTTACCAGCCCGCTCTCTCTGTGTGCCCTCTGGATTCCACCGCTCACAGACCCTGTGAAGCGTCAGCCTTCCTGACAGTATGCAGCTGCAGCATCCAGCGCCTTCCAGTGCAAGAACGCTGAGAAAATGGCGCTGGGAGAAGGAGGGGGGGCGTGTATAAGCCCAAGAGCGGGAAAAACGGAGGGCAGAGAGATACAGGGAGAGAAACAGGGGAGGGAACATCTCCCCAGAGAGGAGTGCCCTCCCCTCTGCTGGTCGGGCGGTGGGCGGCGCTGTATGCAAAACATGCAGAGAAGCCGAAACCGAAACTAGGCCCAAACTGAAGCCGGGGCCTAGATTTTAAAATGCGGCCGACGAGCAGGCACCTTCGGCGCGGTTCTCAGGGAAAACCCCCAGAACCGGCTGGAATTAACAGTAACGCTAAAGCACATACTGTCCCCCAAATAAAAGTACCCGGGAACCCTGAAAAAACGTCTCAATACTTAGCTTTTGAGACGCAGGGCCATGTCCCTGAGTGGGGGTTAACGCTCCTTCCAGCAGGGACCAGACAGGGCTGCGGATGGAGACCGGCCTTCTGCAAGCAGAGAGGACCGTGGAGGCTCCCACTTCAAACAGAGCCTCGACAGAGGATGCGAAGGAGCGCGGCATGTGAAGGCTCCAACCTTATAAAGTCAACCTTAACAGCACCCGACAGAGTGGGATGTGAAGGGACATGCCGGGAGTCCAGACTGGACCCGCTTTTCTTCCAAATCTTTAAAATTAAAATAAAAAAATATCAGAGAATGCAAGTGTGTGATCCTCCTGAAACACAAAGCATTGAACTGGGTAGATTGTCATCCAGGGGGTGTATATAGCCCGGAGGGAGGAGCTACACGTTTGAATGTAGTACTTTGTGTGTCCTCCGGAGGCAGAAGCTATACACCCATGGTTTGGGTCTCCCATAAGGAACGATAAAGAAACACAAACTCTTAAGAAGGGGAGCATATTGTGTCCCCCCAATGAAGCCTCAGAGAGAGGCAGATCAAAGTGCGCCTGCAAAAGACCTCACAGTCGGCTAGTGTAGATGGCGTAGAACGCATCATACACACTAGCTACAGAAAGAGGACAAAGATGGCCGAAAGAGGAGGCGCAGGACCCCGAGAAAGGAGACGCCCATCCAACAGTCTGCTCCGCACCGACCGTTAGGTAAGTGTTATGAACATCCGTTGACAGGTTCCCTTTAACATTTAATGGAACTGAGAGCAAGACTGGAGTCCAGCCCAACTTTAAGAAGGATTGGTCTATCTCTGTACCTGCACTTGCCCCATGGGATATGTGGGAAAGACCAAAAGACAATTAAGAACCAGGATCGGAGAACACGTAGGAGATATCCGGCACAAAAGGGATACAGCGATAGCCAGACATGTCAACAATACCCATGGAGGAGATTTAAAAAGTATCTCATTCCAGGCAATAGAGGTTATACCTAAACCTGCTAGGAAGGGGGACTGGGATAGGCAAATACTACAGCGGGAGGCAAGATGGACTTTCCTCCTGGATTCGGTCTCCCCTGATGGTCTCAATGAAACCATAAGTTTCCATAGCTTTATTTAGCTTCTAGTCCAGCCCTTTCGTCCGGGGCGCATAACTATTCCTACTAACAATCTAAACCCCAAAGCCCCCCCCCCCTCCCCCATTCTTAGGGTTGTTAGGAAAATAGATTGATACCGATAGGCACAAGCTTTGTGCATTTACTATATGCCCCGCACATGGTCATTTTTACCATGGTTTATAAATATATATCTTTGTTGAGACTGCACTAATGGAAGAGCACATGCATGTATTTAGATCTACGCTTATATGTTGGAAAGTAGAAATCACAAGTCGATATTCTGGATATGGTGGCAAGAATGTAACTTTTCTCAGGGAGGGTATATATACACCTATATGCTCCTTCCACCCCCTTTTTTATTGTCAGGAGGAAGGTGGTGTTTAGAGAATAGTGGAGAGGAATCCCTCTAGAGAGTTATGAGCACCACGAAACTGGGACCTCATTTAATACATATATAGGAATGAATGCCCTGGATATGGCAAGCACCAATTTGCCCCTGATATGGGTTTTCCTACACCGTTTAGAGTATAAGCCCCCTCTGCCTATATGTCTTGATCATACCACCAAGAATGACACATCATATGCATGCCCCCAAATATAGCTAGCACTAGCACATATATATTTTACCCCCTCTATAAAGCCCTAGATATATGCTTGGCATACTTAAGAGGGATGACACATCTGTGCATGTATCTAGCACAGATCATGTGATCAGGTCTGCGGTATAAGCCAGAAACTGAAGACATGTCTATATATATATAGATCGTCTATGCAGCGTTATGCATCGCTCATTGTACGCAAGTTCCATAGTAATATCATCATATTTCCAACACGGCTGTGCCTGTGGAACGCATATGCGTTCCACACTACAGATATTACTGGAGGAAGTAGTTTCCCTGAACTCCGCCCATTATGGATCACATGATCTAGTCTGTGACAGGGGAATGAAAATGCCATTACATCACTTCCGGCCACGCGCTACTTCCGGTTTTCGGACGTAGCAAACTTACCTCCGGGGCTCCATTATTAAAGGGCCTGCAGAGCATGCAGGTTAGCGATCCAGGCAGCAGACACAGACCGAGACGGCAGGGACCAAGTGGGAGCTCCCAGTGTGTTAGAGTGTGTGTCACTCGGGACGCACAGTCCTTACTGGTAGAGCTCCAGAACTAAGGTATGATTTCTAACCAGTCATCAGAGGGGGATTAGGTTCAGTACACTGATTCCTTTTTCTGCAGACAGTGGCCCCTTAATTATAAGCCATACACCCGTATTTACAAAGTAGCTGGTGTGGCACTGGATATATATAGGTTTCATAATTATATATGTATGGTCATATACACGTAAGAATTATTTTGGGACCTCTACCACAGTATGCAGCTACAGGTTTTGCCATTGTTATGCCAATACGAGAGAGGAGGGGCAAACTATTGCTGTTCTGGACAGTGACTACAACGCAGCTGTCATATATATAGAGACATGTAAATGGTACCAATATGCTGTTTGGGCTGATAGTGAAACCAGAACTACAAGTATGTGTTATGTTGTTTCTTTGCAGGAATTGCAGGAGGTGACTCATTATATCCCCCTTTGGTAGGGTGTTCTTTTATCTACACACCGCTGACAGCCCTTACAGGTATACCCCCTAGTACCAGTAAGTCACACACATGTATGATCTAAAAGAAAGGTGGTAAACCAATAATGCTATTCCTTTCCAGGACATACTGTCTGTCATATCCTAAAAATTTCTGCCTGAAAAGAGGTCACCTATATATACTTTTATTTCCAGAGTACTTTGAAGGTTGAGAAACCCACTCTGGTCCTACCAAGAGGTAATTTAACATAAAAAACATGAAATGTGAGTCGCTCTACAACAAACGGAGGACTTGTATAATCATATATCTTATTATCCCTATAGGAGGGACGAATTCACAACCTATTATTAGCACAGGACCAAACGTCTCCTGAAAATTATAGTGGATAACAAGCGACCGACATACTGACCAAAAGGGTCCATACCACTACATCTCTATATATACAGGTAGAAATCCAGACTGTATTTATCTTTATGTGTATGAGAAGCCTTGCCTGAGTACATTAATAATACGGCATTACTCGCCCACTTCTTCCCACATATTTCTGCAGGGACCAACTACTGAATAAGCGTCATCCTTATCCTGGACTTTTGAATGGTCCGCTTACGTAACTACATACTAAGAGGGAACACCTATATTAGCTCTCTAATTAAGAGGACTGGTCCCTTGTGAGTGTACCTATATAGCTATATGTGCCTAAAACAATGCAGTTGTATGATTATCTATATACTTACAATTTTTTTCATTCATTTTTCTAGGTGTCTTTTCATGGGAAGTGACTTACACAAAAAAATCCTCTGATGATCCCCTTTTTACTGCGTTAGGGGGGGTGAAACGCGTCAGGAGAGCAGGGGGTTCCATTAGCATAGTGGAACTCCAGGCTCCTACCTAATATTATCCAGCAATCCTAATTAGGGAATTTACGCCTAATATGAGAACCCTGGACAGCTAACGCATTGCCACTGTTTGTTTGTCTATGGTTCATCTGTTTGCACTTTTATCACTTTTCTGGTGGTGGTTATCCCTGCTGGAGGCTGACAAGGACAGTGAGAGTTAGATACCTTAGTAGTGGAGTATAATCTACATATACATCTACAAACAAGGAGGTAGGCACAGTATACATTATACAACTACCAGTCGGACAGCGACGTACTAACATCTGTCCCCCTCTCTATAAACCACTGTCTACAACTTGGCTCAGGCGTGGGTTAACCATGGTCGACACTTGCACTTGTATATATATGTTTATTTGATGTACGAAATTGTAAGATAGGAACACTACATATGTTCCTTTTTAATATTTATGATTAAAATTATTTTTATGAGAGTAGTTCTAGTGGTGGTTTTTCTCAACTTTAAGAAGGCCAGGTGAGACGGAAGCGAGAAGGCATAGTAATAATAATAATAATAATAATATTTATTCATTTATATAGCGCTATTAATTCCACAGCGCTTTACATACATTGGCATCACTGCCCCCATTGGGGCTCACAATCTAAATCCCCTATCAGTATGTTTTTTGGAGTGTGGGAGGAAACCAGAGAACCCGGAGGAAACCCACGCAAACACGGGGAGAACATACAAACTCCTTGCAGATGATGTCCTTAGTGGGACTAGAACCCAGGACCCCAGCGCTGCAAGGCTGCAGTGCTAACCACTGAGCCACCGTGCTGGCTTGGACTCATACCAATGAAAAAAGGCCTTCCACGTCCAATGATAAGATACAGGAAGAAGTAGGTTTTCAGGCTCTAATCATGGCCTGAATGTTTTAGGAGACTGTGTGACCTGGTCACAAACTGGTGAACCTTGTTGTTTATTCTGGATGCCATCAGATTGACATCCGGAGAGCGCCACCAGATATGCAAGAATACAGCCCTGGGTTTAGGGACAATTCACCCACACTTAGACCCTCGTGACTTAGAAAGTCTACGGCCCAGTTGTTCACTGCAGGAATAAGGACTGCAAATATAGCTGGGACTCTGTGTCTTGCCAAGGAGACAATCTAAGAGGCTTTAGTGCTTCAGTCAGGGCTGATAGACGTCACATACCTCCCTGGTGGTTGATGTACGCCACCGACATGTCATTCTCTAACTGAATGTGACTAGGAAGGCTGCAGAGAAGGCCTTACTAACGAAGAAGGGACAGAAGAATTGGTCTGATCTCAGGAATGTAGATAGGCAGAGAAGATTCCTGCGTGTTTTACCAACCTTGGACTGTGAAGTTGTGGAAAACTGCTCCGCAGCCGAGGAGACTGGCATCCGTCATTACAACCTGCCAATGAACCAGAATAAATGACCATCCTGGACGTGTGAGTAGGGACGTCAACCACCAAGTCAGGGACTGCTTGACTTCAAGAGGAACAGAGATCGATCGGTACACAGACGGTCATGCAACAACGTAGGGGCCATGGACAAGGACATCTTAACAGAGAAATGCCTTGACGGAGAGAAGAGATCTCTTTTTCTGGAAGAAAGCCTCTTAATAGTGTTAGTTCAAAGAGCATCCCCAAGAAAACTAGGAGCTGGGACGGATTCAAAGACGACTTTGGGGTGTTGATATTCCTGGCGAGGTGTGAAAGAGTGTTGAGTGTGATCTGTAGACTATCTAGAACTGATGAGAAGGGTGGGGCTTTGATGAGGAGATTGTCTAGGTAAGGGATGATAATGATTCATCTGGCTCATGATATGGCCATTACCGCCACCTTGATCTTGGTAAACACGGTGGGAGCAGTGGCCAATCCGAAGGAAAGGGCTACAAACTGGAAATATCGCTGTTGAACTGCGAAGCAGGGAAACTTTTGGTGTCCCTGGAAAGAAGGGAATTTTGTTTACTTACCGTAAATTCCTTTTCTTCTAGCTCCAATTGAGAGACCCAGACCATTGGGTGTATAGGCTATGCCTCCGGAGGCCGCACAAAGTATTACACTAAAAGTGTAAAGCCCCTCCCCTTCTGCCTATACACCTCCCGTGCTCCCACGGGCTCCTCAGTTTTGGTGCAAAAGCAAGAAGGAGGAAAAAATTATAAACTGGTTTTAAGTAAATCCAATCCGAAGGAATATCGGAGAACTGAAACCATTAAACATGAACAACATGTGTACACAAAAAAACAGGGGCGGGTGCTGGGTCTCCCAATTGGAGCTAGAAGAAAAGGAATTTACGGTAAGTAAACAAAATTCCCTTCTTCTTTGTCGCTCCATTGGGAGACCCAGACCATTGGGACGTCCAAAAGCAGTCCCTGGGTGGGTAAAATAATACCTCGTAATAGAGCCGTAAAACGGCCCCTTCCTACAGGTGGGCAACCGCCGCCTGAAGGACTCGTCTACCTAGGCTGGCATCCGCCGAAGCATAGGTATGCACCTGATAGTGTTTCGTGAAAGTGTGCAGGCTCGACCAGGTAGCCGCCTGACACACCTGCTGAGCCGTAGCCTGGTGCCTCAAAGCCCAGGACGCACCCACGGCTCTGGTAGAATGGGCCTTCAGCCCTGAGGGAACCGGAAGCCCAGCAGAACGGTAAGCTTCGAGAATTGGTTCCTTGAGCCACCAAGCCAGGGTTGATTTGGAAGCCTGTGACCCTTTACGCTGGCCAGCGACAAGGACAAAAAGTGCATCCGAGCGGCGCAAGGGCGCCGTACGAGAAATGTAGAGTCTGAGTGCTCTCACCAGATCTAACAAGTGCAAATCCTTTTCACATTGGTGAACTGGATGAGGACAAAAAGAAGGTAAGGAGATATCCTGATTGAAAAGAAAGGGGGATACCACCTTAGGGAGGAATTCCGGAACCGGACGTAGAACCACCTTGTCCTGGTGAAACACCAGGAAAGGGGCTTTGCATGACAGCGCTGCTAGCTCAGACACTCTCCGAAGAGAAGTGACTGCAACTAGGAAAACCACTTTCTGCGAAAGGCGTGAGAGAGAAATATCTCTCATTGGCTCGAATGGAGGTTTCTGAAGAACCCTCAACACCCTGTTCAGATCCCAGGGTTCTAAAGGCCGCTTATAAGGAGGAACGATGTGACAAACCCCCTGCAGGAACGTGCGTACCTGTGGAAGCCTGGCAAGGCGCTTCTGGAAAAACACAGAGAGCGCTGAGACTTGTCCCTTAAGGGAGCCGAGCGACAAACCCTTTCCCAGTCCAGATTGAAGGAAGGACAGAAAAGTGGGCAAGGCAAAAGGCCAGGGAGAAAAACCCTGAGCAGAGCACCACGACAGGAAAACTTTCCACGTCCTGTGGTAGATCTTGGCGGACGTTGGTTTCCTAGCCTGTCTCATAGTGGCAATGACGTCTTGAGATAACCCTGAAGACGCTAGGATCCAGGACTCAATGGCCACACAGTCAGGTTGAGGGCCGCAGAATTCAGATGGAAAAACGGCCCTTGGGATAGCAAGTCTGGTCGGTCTGGTAGTGCCCACGGTTGGCCGACCGTGAGATGCCACAGATCCGGGTACCACGACCTCCTCGGCCAGTCTGGAGCGACGAGGATGACGCGGCGGCAGTCGGCCCTGATCTTGCGTAACACTCTGGGCAACAGTGCCAGCGGAGGAAACACATAAGGGAGCTGAAACTGCGACCAATCCTGAACTAAGGCGTCTGCCGCCAGAGCTCTGGGATCTTGAGACCGTGCCATGAACATCGGTACCTTGTTGTTGTGCCGGGACGCCATGAGGTCGACGTCCGGCATGCCCCAGCGGCAACAGATCTCCTGAAACACGTCCGGGTGAAGGGACCATTCCCCTGCGTCCATGCCCTGGCGACTGAGATAATCTGCTTCCCAGTTTTCCACGCCTGGGATGTGAACTGCAGAGATGGTGGAGGCCGTTGCTTCCACCCACAGTAAAATCCGCCGGACTTCCTGGAAGGCTTGCCGACTGCGTGTGCCGCCTTGGTGGTTGATGTATGCCACCGCTGTGGAATTGTCCGACTGAATTCGGATCTGCTTGCCTTCCAGCCACTGCTGGAACGCTTTCAGGGCAAGGTACACTGCCCGTATTTCCAGAACATTGATCTGAAGCGATGACTCTTGTTGGGTCCACGTACCCTGAGCCCTGTGGTGGAGAAAAACCGCTCCCCACCCTGACAGACTCGCGTCCGTCGTGAACACCTCCCAGGATGGGGGTAGGAAGGATTTCCCCTTTGATAATGAAGTGGGAAGAAGCCACCACCGAAGGGAAGCTTTGGTCGCTTGAGAGAGGGAGACAGTCCTGTCGAGGGACGTCGGCTTCCTGTCCCATTTGCGTAGGATGTCCCATTGAAGAGGACGCAGGTGAAACTGCGCGAAAGGGACTGCCTCCATTGCTGCCACCATCTTCCCCAGGAAGTGCATGAGGCGCCTCAAGGGGTGTGACTGGCCTTGAAGGAGAGATTGTACCCCTTTCTGTAGTGACTGCTGCTTGATCAGCGGAAGCTTCACTATCACTGAGAGGGTATGAAACTCCATGCCAAGATATGTCAGCGATTGGGCCGGTGTCAGATTTGACTTCGGAAAATTGATGATCCACCCGAAACTCTGGAGAGTCTCCAGGGTAGCTTCGAGGCTGCTTTGGCATGCCTCTTGAGAGGGTGCCTTGATCAGCAGATCGTTCAAGTACGGGATCACCGAGTGACCCTGAGAGTGTAGGACCGCTACTACAGTAGCCATAACCTTGGTAAAAACCCGTGGGGCTGTTGCCAGACCGAACGGCAGTGCCACGAACTGCAGGTGTTCGTTTCCTATGGCGAAGCGCAGGAAGCGCTGGTGCTCCGGAGCAATCGGTACGTGGAGATAAGCATCTTTGATATCGATCGATGCAAGGAAATCTCCTTGGGACATAGAGGCGATGACGGAGCGGAGGGATTCCATCCGGAACCGCCTGGTTTTTACGTGTTTGTTGAGCAGTTTCAGGTCCAGGACAGGGCGGAAAGACCCGTCCTTCTTTGGGACCACAAACAAGTTGGAGTAAAAACCGTGGCCCTGTTGCTGAAGAGGAACAGGGATCACCACTCCTTCTGCCTTCAGAGTGCGCAGCGCCTGCAGAAGAGCCTCTGCTCGCTCGGGAGGCGGGGATGACCTGAAGAATCGAGTCGGGGGACGAGAGGTGAACTCTATCTTGTAACCGTGAGACAGAATGTCTCTCACCCAGCGGTCTTTTATTCGTGGCAGCCAGGTGTCGCAAAAGCGGGAGAGCCTGCCACCGACCGAGGATGCGGGATGAGGAGGTCGAAAGTCATGAGGAAGCCGCTTTGTTAGCTGCCCCTCCGGTGGTCTTTTTAGGACGTGACTTAGACCGCCATGCATCAGAGTTCCTTTGCTCTTTCTGAGGCCTTTTGGACGAGGAGAATTGGGACCTGCCCGCGCCCCGAAAGGACCGAAACCTCGACTGCCCTCTCCTCCGTTGGGGTATGTTCGGTTTGGGCTGGGGTAAGGATGTATCCTTTCCCTTGGATTGTTTGATGATTTCATCCAAACGCTCGCCAAACAATCTATCGCCAGAAATTGGCAAACTGGTTAAGCGCTTTTTTGGAAGCAGAATCTGCCTTCCATTCCCGTAGCCACAAGGCCCTGCGGAGTACCACCGAATTGGCGTCTGCCACCGCCGTACGGCTCGCAGAGTCCAGGACAGCATTAATAGCGTAAGACGCAAATGCCGAGGTCTGAGTGGTAATGGACGCCACTTGTGGCGCGGACGTGCATGTGGCTGCTTCAATTTGCGCTTGACCTGCTGAGATAGCTTGTAGCGCCCATACGGCTGCGAATGCTGGGGCAAAAGAAGCGCCGATCGCTTCATAGATGGATTTCAACCAGAGCTCCATCTGCCTGTCAGTGGCATCCTTGAGTGAAGCCCCATCTTCCACTGCAAGTATGGATCTAGCCGCCAGTCTGGAGATTGAAGGATCCACTTTGGGACACTGAGTCCAACCTTTAACCACGTCAGGTGGAAAGGGATAACGTGTATCCTTAAGGCGCTTAGAAAAACGCTTATCTGGACAAGCATGGTGATTCTGGACTGCCTCTCTGAAATCAGAGTGGTCCAGAAACATACTCGGTGTACGCTTGGGGAACCTGAACCGGAATTTCTCCTGCTGAGAAGCCGACTCCTCTGCTGGAGGGACGGAGGGAGAAATATCCAGCATTTGATTGATGGATGCAATAAGATCGTTCACTATGGCGTCCCCGTCTGGAGTATTAAGATTGAGAGCGCCCTCAGGATCAGAATCCTGATCAGCTACCTCCGCTTCATCAACTCGAGATTCCCCTCGCTGAGACCCTGAACAATATGATGATGTCGAGGGAAAATCTAAGCGAGCTCGCTTAGTCGGTCTGGGGCTGGGGTCTGTGTCAGAACCCTCAGCCTGGGATCTATGAGATACCCCTGGAGGACATTGTTGGTCCAACTGAGGGGGGCCAGGGAACAAAGATTCAACAGAGTCCCTGTGCTGAGATACCGGCCTGTACTGCAAGGCTTCTAGTATCTTAGCCATAGTCTCAGAGAGTTTTGCAAACTCTGTCCCCGTCACCTGGACATTGTCAGCAGGTGGCTCCCCCTGGACCCCTCTTAGCAGAGGCTCTGGCTGAGTAAGTGTCACAGGGCCCGAGCACTGTATACAATGAGGGTCAGTGGAACCTGCCGGTAGCGGGGTCGTACATGCGGCGCAGGCAGCATAATAAGCCTGTGTTTTGGCACCCCTGCCTTTGTGGGCGCCATGCTATTATCTTCCCTGAGCAACCCAATAGGGTATATAGCCAGAAATCAACTGTGCACCATACAGTGTAAAGTATATACCATAAACATATACAGTATAGTTACACTACTGCACAATGGGGCTAGCACCACAGGTGCTGCTTACCACCCGCTTCAAGCGGTTGTGAGGCCACCCAAGTCCCTGCCTGGGTCTCCCAGACTTTGTCCCCCTCTGCTGCGTCCGAGGAGCTGACAGTAATGGCTGCCGGCGTCCTGAGGAGAGGAGGGAGTCGTGGGCGTGGCCGAGAAAGTGCGGGAACTGGAGCCGCACTGTGCACAGTGAGAGGGGTGGAGTATGCAAAGCATGCTCCAGCCCCCAGTGCTGCTCGTTCTGTGCAGCTTCCCGCCCTTCCCCTGCCTGTCAGGGCTGAGGGCGGGAGGAAAAGGAAACTAGGCCGCAAAAAGCCGGGGACTCGAGTAATAAGCGCGGCCGCTGTATATGCGCGGCCAGCGCGGAAGTCCCCGGCGCACTACAAGTCCCAGCCGCGCCGCATTGCTTCCGCGGCAGCGGCGGTCAGCGCGGCAGTCCCTATACATAAAACACACTCAGCAACGCTGAGTGTGTAATGGCACATTTTAACCCGGTCAGCGCCGCGGTCCCCGGTGCACTAGTACACCCAGCAAAGCTGTAGTGTTGCTGCGCGCGGTCCCCACAGGGATACAGAGTACCTCCAAGTAGCAGGGCCATGTCCCTGAACGGTACCCGGCTCCTATCCAGCAGTGTCCTCAGGAGCTGTGGATGGAGCACGGTCTCCTGTGCCTGGAGACCGATAGGATCCCACTTCACCCAGAGCCCTGAGGGGGATGGGGAAGGAAAACAGCATGTGGGCTCCAGCCTCCGTACCCGCAATGGATACCTCAACCTTAACAACACCGCCGACAAGAGTGGGGTGAGAAGGGAGCATGCTGGGGGCCCTATATGGGCCCACTTTTCTTCCATCCGACATAGTCAGCAGCTGCTGCTGACCAATCTGTGGAGCTGTGCGTGCATGTCTGCCTCGTTCGCACAAAGCAAAAAACTGAGGAGCCCGTGGGAGCACGGGAGGTGTATAGGCAGAAGGGGAGGGGCTTTACACTTTTAGTGTAATACTTTGTGCGGCCTCCGGAGGCATAGCCTATACACCCAATGGTCTGGGTCTCCCAATGGAGCGACAAAGAAATAGGAATGTGAAGATAGGTGTCTTGAATGTAATAGAGCGGAAGAATTACTTGGGATCCATGGAGGCATACTCGTTTGTTCAGTAACTTCAAGGTCTAGGATTAGTAAAATGAAGCCGAACGTTTTGGGCACTACAAAAAAAAATTGTGTAGAAACCAATGAAGAGCTCGTGAGGGGACAGTAGTGATGACACCTAGCTGGAGAGCAGAAGAGATGGCCTTGAAAAACCCTGGAATTGAAGTTGGGATCTTTGGGGGTTGAGAGTCGAAAAAAAATGGTCCTTGGGGAGAGTGGCAAATTCTATTTTGCAACCGGATGAGACCATTTCACTCACCCAGGTGGCTTTGACAACAGAGAGCCAAACGTCTTGAAAGAGAAGACGTCCACCCACCCTGAAAAGCTTCCCAGGTGAGGGTGACCAGTCATGTGGATGAGAATCTCCTGGATTGTCTTCTGGGAGTTCTGGACTCTTGACTGTGTGAACGCCAGGATGGAGCTGGCTTGAACGAAAGACTCTTCCTTTGTGGTTGTCTAGATGTTTTCTCTTGGACCCTTCGGAAGAGGAGAATGGCCGAAATGACAAAGGGTGTAGTCCTTTGTCTGATCATAGGAGGGCATCTGCATCTTGGTTGAAAAAGCAGGGTGCTCTTACCTCCTGTGACTAAGGCCCCTTTCACACATCATTGATTCTGGTACGTTTGTGCTTTTTTTAAAACGTACCAGAATCACTGACATACGCAGACCCATTATAATGAATGGGTCTGCTCACACGTCAGTGATTTTTCACTGCACGTGTCTCCGTGCGGCGTACCCGCGTGTGCGTGTTTGCCGCACGGAGACATGTCCATTTTTTTCTGGCATCACTGATGTTCCACGGACCACGTGCCAGAAAAAAACGTGCTTTTAAAATAAAAAACATTTTAACTCACCCGGCGTCCAGCGATGTCCTCTGCAACCCGTTCTGCCGGCTGCTTCTGAGCCGGCTCATTATTGTCGCGCATATTCATTATGCGCGACACAGCCGACCCGGAAGCAGCTGCTGCGGGGGTCACCGCAGGCCAGATGCTGCACCGCGGGAGCGATCAGCACCATGGACAGCGGGAGCGCGCACAGGTGAGTAGTTTTCTAAGTGCAATCACGGGCCACGGAGAACGGAGCCCGGATTGCACTTCGACAACCCACGTGTGCCGTGAATCACGGCACACGCAGGGACATGTGCGTGTTTTACACGCTAGTGAAAAACGTCACTGTTTTTCACTGACGTGTGAAACGGGCCTTACTGAGTAATTTGGTCCATTTTGGCTCCAAACAGGCGAAAATATTGAAACGGTAGACCGGTGAGAGACTTCTTAGATGATGGGTTGGAGTGCCCAGCTTTGAACCACCACTCTGAACAGCCACTAGGTTGCTGGAGGCTTGCGCAGCACAATTGGCGGCATCCAGAGAAGGTGAGAGAAGAAGATATTTTCCGGCGAGAGCAATATAGTCACCTAGGTCCTCCAGGTCGTCCGGAGAGGTGTCAAGGAATGCTTCATCACCATTTCTCAGCCCAGGTCAACACCGATTTCAAAAGCCATGTTGCAGGAAAGGTCAGACACAGCTGATTCGAATATTGACTTTGCAGGGATACTATGTGCCTGTCAGCAGGAGTAGAGAGTCTGGATACCAATGGGTACATAGTGGGAGAATGGAGAAAAAGGATACAGAATATCCAAGGATTTCTTTCTCTGAAACGTCTTGTCCGGATGTTCCCATTCCTTTGACAGAACATCATCAAATTCCTTATTAGAGAAGAACCTGGTGGTTCACTTAGCTTTCCTAAAGCAAACAGACTGTTCACTTGGGGAGAAGTCTTCATCCCTAAGGGTCCCGTCACACGTAGCGACGCACCAACGATCCCACCAGCGATACAACCTGGCAGGGATCGTTGGTGCGTCACTACATGGTCGCTGGTGAGCTGTCAATCAGGCAGATCTCACCAGCAACCAGCGACTCTTATAACGATGCTTGGTAACCAGGGTAAATATCAGGTAACTAAGCAAAGTGCTTTGCTTGGTTACCCGATATTTACCCTGGTTACCAGCGTACACCGCTTACAGGCGGCTAGCGCGGGCTCCCTGTATACATAGCTAGGGTACACGTCGGGTTACTAAGCAAAGCACTTTGCTTAGTTACCCAATATTTATTCTGGCTACGCAAGCAGGGAGCCAAGCGCTGGACGCCTGTAAGCGGTGTACGCTGGTAACCATGGTAAATATTGGGTAACCAAGCAAAGCGCTTTGCTTAGTTACCATATATTTACCCTGGCTACGTGTGCAGGGAGCCAGCGCTGGATGCCTGTAAGCGGCGTACGCTGGTAACCAGGGTAAATATCGGGTAACCAAGCAAAGCGCTTTACTTAGTTACCCAATATTTACCCTGGTTACCAGCGTACGCTGCTTACACGAGTCGGTGCTCGTTGGTCTCCTGCAGTCAAACACACCGATGCGTGTTGCACATCGGGAGACCAACGAGCAAAAAAAGGTCCTGATCGTTTTGTAACGATCAGCAACCTCGCAGCAGGGGCACGCTCACTGCTACGTGTCACACATAGCGACGTCGCTGGTGAGGTCGCTGATAGGTCACAAAACCTGTGACGTTTCAGCGATATCGCTAGCGATATCGCCATGTGTGACGGGGGCTTAACAATCAAACAGTGATTGACTGCCAGGATTAGGCTGTCCACCATGTCCCTTAGCTTGGAGGCCGGTTCTGAATCCAAAATCGGAATCGGAGTTAAACTCTGCGTCAGACTCCAGAGCTACATTAGGCTCTGGAGATGGGGAACGAGAGAGAGGAACTGTCTCAGAATGACCGTCATTCAATAATTTAGTAAATGTAGCTAGGTATACTGGGCACCTTTAGGGAAGTACAGTGCCACACACCCCTATGGCTGGCCCTGCTCCACCATCGGGAGCGGTACACATGAGTGTAGGGCGCCATCTGTATACTTACTATTCGCACATGTCTCCTACTAGCACTCAATGTCCATACAAACAAGGAGCACAATTATCTCTACATCAAACAATACCCAGCCCCACTGTCACTCCAGTAATAGCTTTAGTCATATCCATTTACTTACTCATCAGTCATTTACTTACGCGTCAGTCATTTACTTACACGTCAGTCATTGTACAGGAGGTGATAAATGCGGCAAGAGGACAATGACAGGAACACAACAAATAACTGCAAGGACAATGACTTTACCAAGTACAGGGCTGTATAGGCTGCTTTCTCTGCTCATGGCAGGAAAAATATAAGGCATGTAGTATTTCTTGAAGTTAGAGAATAAGAAGGCAAAGCCATCTTCCTCCTTATCTTTATTTTGCCATTCTAGACTCCGGACCTACAGAAGGAAGGAAAAACAATCATTACATTGCATGCTAAGTACAGAATTACCGGCATTGTGTGTATTCAACTATTAGAATATTCTTCAAAACAGAGACATAACGCAAGCATGGTCTTGTGACCAAAATTAATATGGCGGTTATCTGTCACGCAGTGACTACCAGGTTCCACCAGGTACACGGGAACTCCAGGCGTGCACTGCAGCACACAGGGTACACGATGCAATGGTAGGCCCTGGCGCTAGGGAAAGGGGAGCAGGGTCACCTCCTAAACTCACCTGAGGCCAATACCTGCACTACCTACGCCCCTATAGGGGTTCTTTCACCCCGTCGCCAATCATGTGCCTGTCCCCGTCTTTTCCTGGACTCAGCCCTGTATAGTGCGCAGGGCAGTGGGAACGCTAGTCCCGCACAAGGTTAAAAGACACAGAGGGGAACTAGACAGACAGTGGTAAAATAAACAGCAATCATACAAAGCACTCAAAACAACAAGAGTTAATAATGATGAACGGTCCAGAGGGGAAAAACCAAAAAGGACTAAGGCTACATGCGCACGCTGCTTTTTTTCCTGCTTTTTTGCTGCGTTTTTGGCTGCAGTTTTGTTGTCAGAACTTTCTGACATTTGACTTCCCAGCAAAGTCTATGAGAAGTCAGATTTGTCATGCGCACATTGCAGTTTGTCAGCGTTTTATTTGTGAAAGGTTTGTGACAAATAAAATGCAGCATGTTCATTCTTCCTGCGTTTTTGTCAACATTTGTCACAAAAACGCAGCAAAAACGCAGGGTGTGAAAAACGCACCAAAAACGCACCAAAAACGCACCAAAAACTACATGCGTTTTTTGTGACATTTCCAGGTTCTCTCTGACAAGGTGCAGTTTTGGCTGCATTTTGGCTGCAGTTTGTGAACACAAAAAGATGCAGCGTGCGCATGTAGCCTAAGGAAGGGAAAAATTCAACACAGTTTTACACAGCAAATGTTCTCTGAAAGCCTTCCTGGTCCACAGGTTCCCTCTAGAGGCAAGCTAAGCAGAAACTATCACCAGCAATTACCTGAGCTAGGAGGGAAGTCTTTATAACAGAGGTAATTAGCAATAGATAACAGCTAGCTATAGCTTTCATTCAGAGTTCAGGAGACCAGAGGATCTACTTAACCCTAACAATGCTGGATAAAGGAGAATCCGCACAGCCAGCAGTAGTAACCTGAGCAAGTGTGTATGAAGCCCTGCATACAAGAAATAGGAAAGACCACTCTAGGTAGTGGTACGCTCGTGACATTATCCCAACTGTAAGCGTGCTGTATAAAATAGACTAAGTCATATCTTACTTAAAGGGATTGTCCACTACTGAATCACATCAGGGCTCCTCAAAAAAAAAAAAAAAAATGGACCCTCACCTCCAAAAGCAGTACTGATCCTGTGATGTTGGTGCTGCTATCCCTGCAGGGTCACGTGACATTGCTGTGTTACAGTACCGCTAATGAATGTTCACGCTGATGAAAAAAGGGTGCGGCTGATAAATAGCAGCAGATTGGCTGCAGCGGTCATAGGACAAGAAGGTCACGTGATCCACGGGAAGCTAGCGGCCCACACCTTGGGTCCGCAATGCTGAGGGAGGAGCGTGTACATGGCTTTCATTTTCTATGGGGATCCGAAGTGATTAAGCAGAGGTTGCCCAATAGCAGACAACACCTTTAAATTTTGGAATTACAAAGCAGAGAGGGGGCGCCAAGTACGGCCAAGAGTTAACCGTCAGCTCTCAGAGGACAGCCCTCGGTAACGTCATCGCCTTCTTGTAAAGTATGTGGCACCGCAGAGCGATCTATAGGGCCTTTACAGAACAGAATAAAGAGCTGAAGAGCGAGATGACAACAGGTTTCATAAAGAAGACAAATTCCTTTTAAAAATTGCATATATATTGGGGAAAAAAAAGTGAACTATGTTACCTGTATCACCATATATTTCAACAAGGCCTCCAGAAAATAACTTGTCAGATCCTCATGTGCTTTGTCCCCTGACTGGGGAGGTACGAGTGGTGTAATTTCCTCAATTGTAACTTGATCTGGAAAAAATATGATCAAATCATAATATTTAGACCAAACAATAGCATTTATCACCTACAATATGGATGGCTTTTTTTTTTAGTTAAGTTTTTTCAGCTCCTCAGTGTCCCTCCTCCCTGCTGAGATCTCACACTGATCAATACAAGCTGCAGCTGTCAGTCAGGCTGGGTGAGCAGAGACTGAATACACTTGGACACATGAGCTATTCAATTCTGTAGCCGGATTCCTGAAATATTCTGTTTAATGTCAAGCTTATATTGTCATTCAGACATGCATTTCAATAGTATGTACACCAGCCTCATTAGGTCTAACAGATCTAAATGATAATGTATGCAGCTTATATTTGGAAATCTGGTGATAAATTCTCTCTATCTCACAATAAGGAGATGAAGGTATTGTATTTTTCTGACCATAAGACGCACTTTTTTCCCCCACAATTTTGGGGGAAAGTGTGGGGTGAGTCTTCTAGTCCGATGGCTGCGGAAAAGGGGGGTGCGGTGGTGGTGGAGCAGGTCATCAGAGGCAGGAGCAGGCTGTAGCAGCGCCTACCGTGATCACGTGGACCCGCTCATTAGCCTGATTTCACATGCACTTCATCCCAACGCCCATCATCTCTCAGCGCTGAAGCAGGCGTTGACAGGTGGGCGGGATGATGGGCGGGGGGTGCGCGCATACTAAACAGCTGGCCCGCGTGATCATCCCTGGCTGCTACAGCCTCGAGTGAACATGTGAGGCTATATTCACTGCCCCCCACGCATCATTATCAGCACGGGGGGCAGTGAATAAGTATACTCACCGGCCACCGATCCCTGCAGCATCGCGATAGCCTCCTGTTTGCCGGCCCGCTCATGTGTGTGGAGAGCGGTGAGCACAGCAATGACGTCATTGCTGTGTGCACGGCTAAACACAGGTCAGCGGCGCTGCTGCTGGCACAGACAGGAAGACGAGCGATGCTGCGTGGAGTGAGGAAAGGTGAGTATACAACCCATGGCAAAAATTATGGGAGCGGTCGTGCTCTATAGCCGCTCTCTGTGATTGTCAGCTGTAGCAGAGCTGGATATGTCAAAGGGACCTCATGTGGATTACTCGGACCTGAATGGGTGTTTTAGGGGTTAATAAAGTGGTGAAAGAGAGGGCTTTTTTGTGTTTTATTTCAAATAAACACAATCACCCAAAAAAACGGATTTTTGTGTACTCGCCATAAAATAGTTTTCTCTTAGCCATCATTGGGGGACACAGGACCATGGGTGTTATGCTGCCTATCCATAGGAGGACACTAAGTAGATGCAAAAGCATAGCTCCTCCTCTGCAGTATACACCCCCTGGCCGGGCCAGGCAACCTCAGTTTTAGTACACAAGCAGTAGGAGAAAAAGCCAGTAAAAACTTACCTCAACAGAGGAACATGAGAAAAAAAAAAGTCATAACCAAATAAGGTACTGAGAGAACCAAGGTGGGTGCTGTGTCCCCCAATGATGGCCAAGAGAAAACGATTTTATGGTGAGTACACAGTGTATGGGGTAGTGGATGGGGGATCCTCCACATGCAGAGTTTGGTTGATTGCTGCTATAAGGGAGTCTATTGCGTTTGATCATCTGGGGAGGCTGAAACCAAGGAATCATCCTGGTACAAACAGCATTCTCCCTCCTCCAGCTCTTCAGAAGCCGTGGAGCGTGTGGGAGAGCCTGCCCTGTGTGCTCCCGAGGGAGAGCCCGCTGGAGACACCCGGCTGTGTGCTCTTTTCCTGATCCCTGCAACCGGTGAAGCATGGGCCCGGATTACCTCAGAAGAATCCTCCATAGGGGTATCCTCAGGCTGCGTTCCGTCCAGGGCCAAGAAGGGTGTGGAGGACGACATTGCATAGCCAGCACCAGATTCTGTGACAGTTTTTCCATGGATTGGGACAGAAACTGTGCCCATTCCGGTGGGCTGGGAGCCCTAGGCTCTGGGCTGACGGTTGCGGCGGTGGTGGCAGGGGGGTCTTGGGGGCTATAGGGGCACAGGACTCACAGAGAGAAGAGGTGTGTTTACGTGGTAGCTCAGCGTGGCAGGCAGTGCAGGATGAATAATATACTATGTGAGCCTTAGCACTCTTAGTACCCTTAGAGTTCTGCATGTTCCTAATAGGAGTATGCCAGGAGGGGGAGCAATGATCAGCAGAACTACAAGTGAAGCAAGTACCTCACCAGAATCAGCCGATGGCCCTGCGTCCTCAGGAAGCAGTCTCTGTGGAGACCTTTGCGCGTTTTCCTGGGGGAGGGGGGGGCTTAGCGCTAAAAAAGCGCCAAGAAGAAGTCAGTGTGTCCCCCCTGCTGTCGGCAGTAAAAAATGGCGGGAAGGGAGCTTCTGTGACAGTTTTTCTCCCCCTTCCTCCAGTCAGCACACAGCTACCAGTAGATTATCTCTGCAGGAGTCCATGCAATCATCAAGGGACTCCCCCTCCTCCAGCCAGCACGCAGCTCGAGGGAATAAACACTGAGTTTATGAGCCCTGGGAGCCCTCCCTCAGCCACAGTTATATTATCTCTGCAGGATTCCCTGCAATCAGTAAGGGACTTTCCCCTCCTCCAGCCAGCTATGGTGGGAATAAAGACTGTAAATTCAGCAGTCCTGGGAGCCTTCCCTGCACAGTCTTTCTCCCTTTGTCTGGGAAACCAGTCAGGGGGGGATCTCACCTTAACACTGCCTCAGTCCAGGCAGTGGAAATAGCAGAGTCAGCTTGCTGTGTCCGGCCACACAGGTGCAATGTATCAACTCAGAGCCTGCAAAGAGGGGCTGAGGAATTGTGCCTCTGCCCTGGGCTCTGGAAAATCGGTGTCTGTGGGACCCGTCGTCCAGTAAAAGGCAGCCCCGGATCCAGCGTCGCAGGAGGGGGTACGTGGAGGCAACACTCCGCGTTCCCGCCCGTTGATGGTATTGGGAGATCGGTCCCTAAGGGAAACCGTCGCCCTCAAAAAATAACAAAACCTTAAAAGGATGTGCCTCCTACAGACACTAAGCTAAAACTGTGGTTGCCTGGCCCAGCCAGGGGGTGTATACTACAGAGGAGGAGCTAATGCTTTTTGCATCTACTTAGTGTCCTCCTATGGATAGGCAGCATAACACCCATGGTCCTGTGTCCCCCAATAAGGCGTCAGAGAAAATCCTTTATTTACTTTCACTTACAGCTTAGTGGTGAGGGGGTGTCTCATACACGCCTGCAATCACTAAGCTATGACTTAGTGGCAGCTATGGGCTGCTGCCATTAACTGCTTATTACCCCAATTGCCACCGCATCAGGGCAATCGGGATGAGCCGGGAAAAGTCCTGGGACAGTCGCATCTAGTGGATGTGGCAATTCTGGGCGGCTGCTGGCTGATATTTTTAAGCTTGGGGGGCTCCCAATAACGTGGGTCTCCCCAGCCTGAGAACACCAGCCCCCAGCTGTGAGACTTTATCTTAGCTGGTTATCAAAATTGGGAGGGGACCGCACGTCGTTTTTTTAATTTATTTATTTAATTTACTGTACGATATAGACCCGGCCACCGGCATCTGTGATTGGCTGTAGTCAGACAGCTGTCACTCAGCGTGGGGACAGGTCTTCCTGCAACCAACCACAGCCACCGGTGAGCAGGGAAGGAGTGAATATGTTATGAGCCTAATGAGCGGCCAGCTCCGGAAGATAAAAGAGCTGCCACGGCAGCAGTGTAACAGACAACTGGTGATTGGTGAGTATGTAGTGCTTGCTCCTACCCCTTTGCGCCAGATTCTGGTCCCCATAGACTTTATATGGGGAGCAGTATCTGCCAAATACCAGCCCTCTGTGAAACGCAGGGACAAAACACAAAGAATTGGCATGCTGCATCTTTGTGGTCACCACAAAGATGCAGCCAAAAAAAACTGCAATGTGCAGACAGCATTTCTGCAATGACTTTATCTGCAGCACCAGCCAATTCTGCAATGACTTTCCCTGCAGCACCAGACAGTTCTGCAATGACTTTCTCTGCAGCACCAGACAGTTCTGCAATGACTTTCTCTGCAGCACCAGACAGTTCTGCAATAATTTTTTCAGCAGCACCAGCCATTTCTGCAATGACTTTCTCTGCAGCACCAGACAGTTATGCAATGATTTTTTTCAGCAGCACCAGACAGTTCTGCAATGACTTTCTTTGCAGCACCAGACAGTTCTGCAATGATTTTCTCTGCAGCATTTGGATGGGATTTCATGAAATGTTAATCTGTTAATGAACCATCTTTCTATGAACCTTTTTATTTTTAATAAGATCCTTCATGGAATAGCAATGCTAAGAAGAAACTTTTACACTTAGGCTAAATTCACATTTCCGCCAATTTGTATCAGTCACAATCCGCGGCTCTGGTAAACAACGGAATCCGTTTGGCGGATTCTGTTGTTCCCATAGACTTGTATGAGCGGCGGATTGTGACTGATGATGCTGCGTTGCATCCTCCGACTGACTGATCAGTCGTGGAACGACTGACCGCTGGGCGGCAGGAACGCAGCTTGTAACGTTTTTTTGAGCAACGCAATCCGTAGGATTTCGCTGTGCATTCGCTCTCTGGCTCCCTGCACACGTAACCAGGGTACACATCGGGTTACTAAGCAATGCGCTTTGCTTAGTTACCCGATATTTACCCTGGCTACGTGTGCAAGGAGTCAGCGCTAAGCGGTGTACGCTGGTAATCAAGGTAAATATCGGGTAACCAAGCAAAGTGCTTTCCTTAGTTACCAGATATTTACCCTGGCTACGTGTGCAAGGAGTCAGCGCTAAGCGGTGTACGCTGGTAATCAAGGTAAATATCGGGTAACCAAGCAAAGTGCTTTGCTTAGTTACCATATATTTACCCTGGCTACGTGTGCAGGGAGCCTGACATTTCCCCGCCCGGCTCCGCCCCCTCCCGCAATCGGCATGTACATACATACACACAAACACACGTCCCCAGCCATGGCCCCGCTCGGCTCCACCCACCCCGCACTCCGCCTCCCGCACTCATTCTCGGCGGCCGATCGATCAGCTGATCACCCGGCGACCAGCTGCTGTGAGCAATCAGCTGATAGCTCTCATTAGCCAGCCGCCGGGAGGTCATCTGTTCGCTCTCAAAAGCCGGCTGGCTATTGTGAACGATCAGCTGATCGCTCTCGCTTTTACAACGGTGTCCGACAATGAATTCTATTCTTGTCATCCGTTGTACAAGGCATCAGTCACAAGCGTCAAGCAACGCATGTGACTGATGCAAAACAACGGAAATGTGAATCTAGCCTTAGGCAACATCTTTCAATACAATGATCAGTTTGTCCTCAGTCATTTTAGATGAAATTCTTAACTTTGCAAAAGGACTGAACATAACCACTTTAAGGCTATGTGCGCACTAGAAAAGTGATTTTTCTCAAGAAAATTTCTTGAGAAACCTCTGGGAGTTGAAGATTACCGCACCTGCAGTAAAAAACTGCACCAAAACCGCGGGAAAAACGCATTCGTTGGTCCCTGCGGTTTTTTTATGCTGAATTGCAATAAATAATATAGATAATAGATAGATAATCGATAGGCAGATAATGGATAGAGGGAAAGATGGATAGATGAACAGATAGATAGAGAGATAGATGACAAAGACCTATATAATGTCCCACCCCCCTGCATATTCTAAGCTGGCACCCTTTAGTGACTTTCATGTGCACTAAACGGTGCCTAGCCTTATATTTAGCCAAAAAAGAAATAATTTAAAAAGAGACGTGGGGTCCCCTCATCTTTTGTAGCCAGCTAGTGTAAAGCAGACGGCTGCAGCCTGCAGACCACAGCTGGCAGCTTCACCCAAAACAGAGGGCACCCCACGCTGTTATTTTACATTAAATAAATAATTTAAACAAAAAACGTGGGGTCCCCCCCAAATTGGATCACCAGCCAAGGTAAAGCGGACAGCTGGGGTCTGATATTCTCAGACTAGGGAGGTACACTGTTATTGGACACTCCCCAGCCTAAAAATAGCAGGCTGCAGCCGCCCCAGAAGTGGCGCATCCATTAGACGTGCCAATCCTGGCACTTCGCCCCAACTCATCCCCCGTTGCCCTGGTGCGGTGACAAACGGGGTAATATATGGGGTTGATGCCAGATGTGTAATGTCACCTGGCATCAAGCCCTGGGGTTAGTGATGTCACGCGTCTATCAGATACCCGACATCACCAACCCAGTCAGTAAGAAATAAAAAATAGACAACAAAAAAAGTTTTATTTGAAAAAACACTCCCCACATTCCCTCTTTCACCAATTTATTGACAAGAACAATCAAATCCGGATCCGGCGTAATCCAATAAGGGGGGGGGGGGTCCCACGGCGATCCATACCGCAGTCACTGTCCCAGTCAATGAAGAACATAATGTTCCCCATTGGCTGGGAGAGCAATGCAGTGACTTGAGCTAACATCAATAGGTCAGCCCAGGTCACTGCAGGGGATGCCGAGCGCTTCCTTCAGGACTCAGGAGGTTAGATGAGATCATTACCTGCTGTGATCTCCTGCACTGCTGATGTCAGCGCTGTCACTGCCTTCTATGCACGCCGCGTTCTCAGCAGTACCGCGAGAGCCCGTGACGTCACCGCTAGTGACAGTCTCGGGCCGCGGGCATAGACGGCGGTGACGTCAGGAGGCAGGAGATCGTCACATCAGATAATAATCTCATCTCACCTCCTAACAGCAGCGCTCGGCATCCCCGCGGCTGCACGCACTGCAGGGTGACAAGCTGCTGATACTGCGGGCAGACACTGACACTGTAGTGCACGCAGCCGTGGGGCTGGAGTGGGACACAGACTGCACGGGCACCTGACGGAGGTCACACGGAAGTGCTTCTGTGCGGCGTCCAGGGAGTGTGACGTCTGTGTTTACTCTGCTCCGCTTCCTCTTCCTGTCATAATGACATCACTTCCTGCAAAACCGCAGACAGCGATGAGCATTACCGCAGGTAAACTGCGGCTATACCGGGGGTATACCGCACATCATTTGCTACCTGCGGTATATCCGTGGTATTTCGCGATTACATTACAGTGAATGGAGTGAAATACCGCAGCTACCTGCGGAAAAGAAGTGACATGAGAAAATTTCTTGAGAAAATGTGCAAGAAAATCTTCAGAAAGAATTTTCTTGAGAAAAAAACGCAGCGTGCGCACAGCTATTTTTTTTTCCCATAGGTTTTGCTGGGAAATGTCTGCAGGAAGATTACAAGCATTTCTCAAGAAATTTCCGCAGCAAAACCGCGGGTAAAAACGCCTAGTGCGCACAGGGCCTAAGACAGCAAACTCGCCCAACTCTCCGGTCTGATTTTGGACTGTGATATTTGGAACGGCCACGGGTCTACTGATCTGAACGCAACAACCTCTAGGTCAGGAGAGCCATGTCTGGACATCGAGGTCTGTACTCAGACCGCCCAAGTGTGGGCACCAAGGTGAATCTGTGAATATTGGGAAAGCCTTCCAAAATCAGGAGTATCTGCATCCAAATCTATGATATGTAAGAAAGTTGTAGACAACCTAAAATGTATGGGGTGCAATATAAGAATGAAAGGAGGTCCCCGATCAGTGCCGTACTTTCTTGCAGGTTCAAGGGCTGGTTGATGAGATTCTCCAGAGTATATATGCCGTGGTCGGAGGGTGGCGCAGGGAAGCCGGGAATGAGGCAGGCGAACAAGCAGAGCTGCTCCCAACTGCAGTTGTTCTGAAGTGCTTGAAGCCACAGGAGGAACAAGCGCATCCCTTCGAGGCGGATCTGAAATTATACACAGTAATCACTTATCTGCCAGCAAATGTCAAGTGGAAATCTATAGTGGTTATTAATAAAAGAAACAAATAAATGCCTCCGTATTTACTATAATGAAGTAGAAGGACGACCGCAGGCTCACTTACTGCATTATTAGCGCAGCTGGGCTCATAACCTTCAATGCTGCGCAAGGAGACCAGACCGGGAGCAATCCGCTCCGATAACTCTACATGGTCACCGGCACAGAACGTGACACAGCCAAAGACTAAGAAGTGTAAGGGGCAACGAGACGGAGGAAAGTAGTAGTCATATGAGATTGCCACACCAAGAGAGACATGGAATTATGGAAATCACAGGATGGGTACACAGGTCAATGATATCTTTGAAAGATCTTGTTTTATTCTTTATGGAGTAGGAGTACCACAAAGAAAAGTCTCCGCAGTTACTCGCCTTCGCTGCTATCAATGAGGATTGTTATGATCCGGAACCACGGAAGATCACAATAGATCATTGGCAAAAAAGGTGACAAGAGCATTGGCAACTAATCTGGCCGCCATCTCCTTACTAACCATCAACACTAGAAGTAGCCAAGGGGTGAACTAATGTCCTGTGCACCGCGAAACCAGCCGGAGAACTAGCTATCCTAAAGGAAGGAAGGATGAATAACTCTCTGCCTAAGAAAAAGACCGCAAAAGGTATAGCAAGCCCCCCACATTCAAAGACTACGGTGATACAGAAAAACACAATACACAGATGGATGATAGGATCAGCAAAGGTGAGGCCCCACTAACTAAATAGGAAAGGATAGGAAAGGGGCTGATTGTGGCCAGAGAAAAACCCTACAAAAACCCAAATACCTGATAGTACAAAAAGGCCCTCAGATCGCACGATCTGAACTCCGTCCTATATCAGGCGCTCTTGTCAAACCAATGAACAGAAAACAGGAACAATTACAAATTCAAGAAGAAACAAACACATGGACTTATAGGAGCAAAACTCCAAACATAGCTGCAGGGAGCTTCCCAGCAAAGCAACAGAGAGGGAAGATTCCTGCATGCAAATAAACTGACAATAACCACAATAATTGACAACCCAAATAAGAACAAAAGAACAAAAGCAACATAAGAAAGAATCAAGCACTTATCTGGGATAAGAGTGGTCTGGAGCAAGATGAAAAGGCAGGTAAACCACAGAACAAATGATAACCGGCCCAGACAGCCAGGAACCCAAGGCTTAAATAGGCAGAGCGTTAGCAATGGAAACGCCCATTGCTCAAGAACACCTGGTCTCTGTCAAACCATTCCTGGCCACAAGAGGGAGGCTCACAGCAGCAAAAGCATAACTGACATTCACAACAGAGTATATTAGTTGTCTGAGGAATGTTCTATCACACTGAATACACTTGGGCAAATCATCAAGATCCGTTGCTGGCAGCTGCCTTTGCAGTTGCTGATCAATGACATTCCAGATGTGCGCGATGGGAGACAAGTCTGGAGACACTGCAGGCCATGGTAACATGTAAAGGCAACACAGGCTGCTCACAGTAGGATTATCGTGATGAAAAACAGGTCATGGGACCCTTTAGAAAAATGTCCGTACCACTGGTTCCATGTCCAAATCAATGCTTCACCGGGCAGTTCATGTATCTGGGACAAAGACGAGAGGGGTCCGGCTACTGTACGTTATGCAACCCCCCACTATACTCTCTGGAGTAAGACCGGTGTAACTTTCCCATGTGAAGGCCCCTGCGTGACCTCATGTAACCTCTCTCAAAGGCTAACATGTTATAGAGGAAGTTGGCAATTGAGCAGAGCAGATCAAAGTATTTTAGTACGCCTGCGCAGGACCTCCATGCCTGCCTGTGTGTATGACGTAGGACGCGTCATGCACCCCGACTTCAGAAGAAGATGGATAAGGATGGCCGAAAAAGGAGGCGCCACACCCCGAGAACGGAGACACCCATCTGACCTGTCTGCACCGTATCGAAGGTTTAGGTAAGTATTATAAAGTGATTTTTACGTTTTATACAGCGGCCTGGACTCTTATATACAGTATTATGGAATGCTGTATATAAGAACCAACTGGTGGTGACCGCAGCTTATAGGGCCCAAATCTGGTGACAGGTTCCCTTTAAGAGGCCTTCATGAGGGAATTGTCACACTGGGCCTAGTCCTAGAATTATGGGGTGGCTTGGGGTGCTTTAATGTACAGTAGCCGGATCCCTTTAGTTTTTAATTCAGGTACATTAACGTCTCGGTGTTACATGGATTTGGTTGTGGAACCATTTCTCCAGGAGCCGTTCTTCATCATCACATTGCCAGGCTACAAGTTGCACGTACAACTGTAAGGCTGCTTTCACACATCAGTTTTTTGGCATCACCACAATCCGGCAAAAAAACTGATGCGACGATTCCGGCGAAAAAACTGATCAGTTGCATCAGTTTTTTCCATCAGTTCCTTCAGTTTTTTGACAGATCCGGTGTAAAACTGAGCATGCTCAGTTAAAAAAAAAAAAAAAATCGGATCCGGAGGCCGGATCCGTCCATAGGCTTCCATTATAAAACACGCCGTACGGCGCCGGATCCAGCTTTTTTGCCGGACACAAAAACGTTCACTTCAACGTTTCATCCGGCTGCCAAACAAGTAAATTTTGCCGGATCCGGCAAAAAACGGATGAAAACGCAAGTCTATCCGGCACAATCCAGCGCTAATGAAAGTCTATGGGGAAAAAACTGATCCGGCAGCAACAGACGCCGGATCCGTTTTTTCATGTTTTTGCCGGATTGTGCCTGATGGCAAAAAACTGATGTGTGAAAGCAGACTAAGCAACCTGCGTGGCCTAAACGTGCTACCATGGCTCGCATCGTCTCCGGACTGGTCTCCTACTGACTACATAGGAGACGTCATTAATCTGCAATTTCAAAAGCAGCTGCCAGCAGTGGATCTTGATGATTTGAGTTCTCGATTGCAATCAGTAAGGCAGCACGTTCCAAGGGCAACCATTAATAACATCATTGATAGCAACCAAGGTGTTTAAGTGCAGGGATTTCTCTGCATGACGCTCATACCATATGCTGAATGAATCAAGAGCCATCCTGTGATTTTACCAACTCCTCAATCTTTCCTTATGGTGCTGAAATTTCAAAGCTGAAGGGTGTATGTTCCTCTACATATCTCATAAGAGACCTGCAGTGATGGTGGGAGTTCAGCCACATATTACAGAGGCTCCCTCCCATCCGTGATCACATAATGGCATACACTTCATAATACTGGGTTATCTTCATCTGGGTTAGGCTAGTTTCACACTTGCGGTTTTTTCCTTCAGTCGCAATCCGCCGTTTTGGAAAACAGCGGAATCAGTTAACGGATTCCGCTGCTTCCCATAGACTTGCATGTACGACGGATTGCGACTGATGGCCTGATAGGATTTCATTTTGCATGCTCTCTCTGGCTCCCTGCACACGTAACCAGGGTACACATCGGGTTACTAAGCAAAGCGCTTTGCTTAGTTGCCCTATATTTAACCTGGCTACATGTGCAAGGAGCCAGCGCTAAGCGGTATACGCTAGCAACCAAGGTAAATATCAGGTAACCAAGCAAAGTGCTTTTCTTAGTTAGCCGATATTTACCCTGGCTACGTGTGCAGGGAGCCCGACACTTCCCCGCTGTGCTCCGCCCCCTCCTGCACTCCACTACGCATGTACACACGCACGCACACTCACCTGTCCCCAGCTATGCAGGCCCCGGCACTGACGTCCTCAGCGCCATGGCCCCGCTCGGCTCCACCCACCCCGCACTCCGTCCCCTGCACACATTCTCGGCGGCCGAACGATCAGCTTATCACCCGGCAGCCGGCTTTCGAGAGCGCTCAGCTGATCGCCCGGCAGCCGGGTGATCAGCTGATCATTCACAATAGTCTGCCACCGGTAAAACTGTAAAGAAAAAAAAAAAAAAGAAGAAGATTCCGTTGTTTTGTACGATCCGTTGCATCCGTTGTGCCACTATATGCAACACATCCGTTGCATCCGTCACACAACGCAATGGATGCCGTTCAACGCAAGTGTGAAACTAAACTTATTTTCTACTTCTATCAGGAGAGTGGATGATCATTTACAGTAGATCCATGGAGGAGAGGTGCACATGCTTAACCTCCGCTCCAGTCATTTCTTATGGGACTTCTGGAAAAAGTGGAGTACCGTACTCCTATGGATAGAGGGATAATTTCGGATTCTGCAAATAAACTTTTAATCAAGGTACATACAATACACGTCAGCTGAATGAAGAGCGGGAGTCAGGGAATCTGCTGAGCGTCTACACGCCACATCTGGCCAGACACTACTAACAGGAGTCAGGACCTTTAACTTCATACATTCCCCTCTGCCGTGAGAATTACCTTTAAAGAGTTTCCGGTGTGAAGCAGTTTCTTCAGAATCAGACCTAAATAGAAACAAAGTGGGTCACAATACTACAATAATGTACAATTCTCCAAAAATGTCACCCGAGGTTCAGCTCTCACAACCAGATGACTCGGTGACTGATGACGGCTCTGCCCTGTTACAGGACAGTGAGACCGGATCTTGGCTGGGAGAGTAAAATCAGCTGCAAGCACAAACTAAACTAAAATCTAAAACTAGTTTTTTTCCATAATGTAACATAACGCAGGGGCAGAGACCCAGATTTCAGTGATGTAACCCTTATTGGGCTGCTTGCTGTAGTCTTGATAAAATCACAGTTTTATCAGCAGGATATTATCACTAGAGGACTAGTAAACCTGCTGCCAGGTAGTCCAACCCAGCCCCCACCACTGATTGGCAGAAGCCTATGCACAGTGTACACAGAAAAGTGCCAATCAGTGGTGAGTGTGGGGTTAAACAGAGCTCAGTGTACACAGAAAGCTGCCAATCATTGATGAGGGCAGGGTTATACAGAGCTCAGTGTACACAGAAAGCTGCCAATCATTGATGAGGGCAGGGTTATACAAAGCTCAGTGTACATAGAAAGCTGCCAATCATTGATGAAGTCGGGGTTATACAGAGCTCATTGTACATAGAAAGCTGCCAATCAGTGGTGTGGGCGGGGTTATACAGTGCTCTGTGTACACAGTAAGCTGCCAATCAGTGGTGTGCAGTGGTGTGAGTGGGGTTATACAGTGCTCAGCATTCAGAGAATTGGTAGATCAACAGCAGAGAAAACAATGATTTTAGCAAAACTGCAGGAAGCAGCTCAGTAAGTGACACATTGCTGGACTCGGGGACTCTGCCCTACATTATGCTGCTCTCAGATGGGGGTGCAAAAACCTAGTGGCAGATTCTCTAAGGGTAGAGCACAGGCTGGACTCCAGTAATGGCAGTGTGGACGCTGTGCGGACAGTAAAGCCATCGGTCTCTGCACCCTCTGGATTAGTATCTTACACTTGGCAGATCTCTACACATGGTAAATAGTAGTTTGCGGTCATAGGTGTGTCTGTATGGTACGGTACATTTATAAGCACACGTATCTATGTGACACCTAGTGTTGATGGATACAACACAGGACAATGGTGTAAGAATAGCTCTGCCCGTAGATCCCGCATCAACAAAGCAGGAGCCTGCACACAGCCAGACGGAGCTAGTGTGGCCCGGCACCACAGCAGGACACGCCGTAAAAGTGGCCACACAAGATTCTGTAGCGGATGGCCAAACAACCTCCCTCCCCCATACCCTCCTGCTGGACGCCTCTGCGGGCCACCAGGACACTGAAAGGATCGGGGGTCTGGACACACCCGTACACACTGAACGCTGCAGCGAACAAAATTGGCGGGTTTAGCAATTTAGAAAATAAGGAGCGCTGATAGTGTAACACCAAAGTGATCAGTGGGGTATACCTGGAAAATATACACTCACCTGGATCAGTTGTGACAGTCACAACCACTAGTGCGCATGAGATAATGGCGTCTGCTGCAGCCCCACGTGGATGAGCATACAAGATAAGGCAGAAAAGGGGTTAATGCTGCGCATCAGCCAAATGAAGACGTATAATGTTGATGAAGATGAGTATTCTTTTATTTCATAGGTCTACGCGTTTCAAGGTGACAACCTCTTCCTCAGGACCAATGCATCAACAACAAGTACTTGTTGTTGATGCATTGGTCCTGAGGAAGAGGTTGTCACCTTGAAACGCGTAGACCTATGAAATAAAAGAATACTCATCTTCATCAACATTATACGTCTTCATTTGGCTGATGCGCAGCATTAACCCCTTTTCTGCCTTATCTTGTATGCCCTTTGTTTTTCAGACACAGCTCATCGGGCGACAGGGTGTAATCGCTCACCCTGCTCTCCCACATAGAGACCGGTCGCACAGAAGTGGGGTCCGTCCGCCACTTCCGTTGTCTTCCGTGTCTGTCTGGCAGGACCCTACCCCCCTAACACTTCCAAGCGGTTTGGGGGGCATCCGCACAGAGGGACAGGCGGATGGTCCTTGCCCCTCTCCCCAAAGACTCTCTCGCTCCCGAGCCTGATTGTGGGGTAGGAAGACGAAGACAGTACCTAGGATGGAGAGGTACCCTTCCGGTCTTCCCTATCCCCGGGACGACCGTCGAGAGGTCTTCCCTTGCCTTCCAGGACGCATCCAGGATCAGGACAAGCCGGGACCTCAGGGTAAGTACTCTGAACCCGTCCCGGGTTATGAGGGGGAGGGATCCCGTCTATATAATCCCCGCAGCCCCCTCGCCATTTGGGTCAGGGGGTCCCATATCTCCCTTAGCGCCCCACCCCAGGCCACCCGTAGTTCCTGTAGTGCGGCCTCTCTGTGTCCCTCCGATCGGCCCCCCTGCCGTGGCGTCCGCTACCCGGCGTTTCGGCCCATCCCCCGGGGGCCGGTCGTTAAACTTTAACCCCCGGCCCCATTGCGGCCCGCAGCTCCATTGAGGCACGGCGTCCCTCTCCGGCGGACTACCTTCAAAATTTAGCCCCTGGCTCTGCGGTCCCCTCAGTATCTGCGCGCCCTCCAGCCCGCGTCCCCAGCCGGTATCCTGTCCGCGCGCGCGGGGTTTTTCAAATCTCCCGCCTCTTTTCTCTTCGCGCGGCCTCAGTCCTCCTCCGGCGTCTGACGTCACTTCCGGGCGCCAACCCTCGGCGCACGTCATCCCTGCTCCGGCCCTCCCCACCGGGTAAACTGCGCTGCCGCCGCGAAATCTGACATCCTCCGCCCGGGTAGGTTGACTCTGCAGCCGCCGCACCCGTGCTTCCGCCCGGGTGAGCGCTGCTCGCGCCGCCGCCAGGCCCGCTTCACCGGCCGGGTAGGCGTTCCTAGCTCCGCTGCGTCCCTCCAGGCCGTCTGTACCGCCACCGCCGCAGGTCCTCCCCGCAGGCAGTGATGGACCCTGCGCTCCCCACTAGCAGCGATTGGGCCACTGCTCCCCTGACCCCGGGGTCTGTCAGCGTTCTCGCAGCATTCAATGCGCTACATCTGAGCCCTCCAACAGGCCCCTAACCCCCCTCAGGGCTCATTCTCCAGGGTACTGTTCTACCTGAACTACAGTCCTGTTGGTGAGGGAACAGGCCTTTTCACTAGGATACCGCCTTGTGAAGCAGCCGTATGTCGTACAATTTTATTGTCTTCTGTCTGTGTTGTACACACATCCTCCTAGCCCAGATGTGCTCCTGATTTCTGGGTGTTCATTGTTATTTTGCCATTCTGTCTCCCAGATATTTACCGCCTATAGCACTAATTACTAATCCTAGGTGTCCAGCGGTATTTTGCGCCTGTGGCACAAATTACGGACGTCTCTACAGCATTCTAAATCTTTCCCAGACTATTGTCCTTACTCCCGGTTATCCGTCAGGTTACGGATAGATTATAGCGCTCTACCCAGCAATCAGAAGTTCACATCTCGCTACACACGTTGTTACACGGCGGTCCATGACTTGGCCTTCCGTGATCGTTCCAGTGTCTCCGTGAACCGGTCAGTTTCTTTCCAGTGTGTCCCATGCTTACGCCCTGTGTATTCATGTATCTGTCCTCTGTCCCACGTGTCAGTGTCTCTGCGTGCCACCTGACGGTTATAGTGCGCAGTTGCCACCTGTGCACAAGTGACACCAGTGTGCCTGTGTTTCTTTATGTACTAGTTTTCATCGGTGTGCTAGTCTCCTACTGTCCACTATCCAGCGGACCAGCGTGCCTCTTGGCACTGACCTGCTACTGTGTGCCAACGTCCCCCTGTACCTGTTCACTTCCCAGTGTGCCACTGTCTGCGTCAATCCTGATGTTCCATTACCCAGGTGCTTTGGGGATCCTGCCCGCTGTTCCATGGGCCAGCGTTTCCACATACATTTGTTTGCTTTGGCGTATCAGGGTTTTCACAAGCCCTTACATTACTCAGTGTAACAGGGTTTCTATACGCACCTGTCTACACCACTGTAACAGCGTTGTGTGAAACTTCCCACTGTTCAGGGGCTCAGGTCTCTATGTGCACCTGTCAGTTTCAGTGTGCTAAAGGGTTTTTTCCTATCAACCCGTCCGCCATTCTGATTGAGGGTTCCATAGACCTGTCCACTTGCCTGTGTACCAGTGTCTCTATATGTTGGCCCATCTCCCAGGGTGCCAGTATCCACTATCCAGTGCTTTCTCTATCCACCTACTCACCATCCGGTGTGCTAGTATTTCTAAGATGTACCCTCTATATATGTTGTGTGCAGCGTTTTCTATATCCCCCTGTCTACTACAGCGTGAGTGATTTGGGGAACCTGCCCTCTTACCTATGGGCCAGCACTTATCAGCACCAGAAGCCGGATACTGCAGCAGGCTTGAGTGCCCTGTTCAGCCTTCCGCTCATCTTCGACTTAGGCGAGAGCTCCATCCACCAATGCCCCATGAGGCGGCCCGCCAGCAGCTGTCGCATTCAGTGCCAGGATTCAAGATCACTGATCCTGCCCACTATCCAAGGGACTACCGTTTCTCCTGACCAGAAGCTGGGTACCATAACAGGTATGTGTTGCCCTGCTCACTACCCAGCAAGTCAAACGTAATACCTCACCTGGCGGGTCAGGTATCTCCTTCATCTTTGACGGAGACGAGGACTGTGGTCTCAGGTACGGCAGCAACTGTCACATTCAGTGCCAGTATTCAAGGTCGATGATCCGGTCCGCTATCCAAGAGGCCAGCGTTCTCTAGACCAGATGCTGGATACCGTAACAGGTAGGGGTTGCCCGCTTACGACCCAGCGAGTCAAACGTGCTACCTCACCTGGCGGCTCAGGTATCTCCTCCTTCTTCGACTGACGCGAGGACCGGTCTCCATGGATCCCTAACATGGTACGGCAGCAACTGTCATCAGGTCGCTTCCCAGTGACCAGTGAGTTTTCTCCTGCTTCAGACTACTCATTCAGGTAACCTGAAAGTAAGCCAGGATACCCTGGCCAGTTCTCTCTTCAAGCGATCTGCAGACTTTTCCTACCTCGCACCATACGGGTAACGTGATATTGAGGTAAGGCAACACGCGACCTTCTATCTGGAAAGTCGTGTGATTCACTCCCTGCAGCAACCACGGATCCTTTGACGCAGCACAGCAGCAGCAGCTCTCATTTAGTCGCCTCCCAGTGGCCTGGGACCTTCTCTGGCCTCGCACCATTCCTCTTAGGTAGCCACATGGTAAGGTTTTTCCTCTCTTGACCGTACACTGGCTGCATCGCTTCTTGAAGCAGCAGTCATTTGGGTCTTCAAATGAGGTAAGCAAGGTGCAGCTCTGTCCACTAACCAGTAGGTTGTCCGTTCTACTTCCTACCACCGTCCCCGGATGGTTCGTGGTAATTCTGGTATCTGCCTATTCCTTGGTCTAGAACTGCCTTGGCCGCACCCCCCACTAGGGTTCCGACCAGGCACTGTAAAGGTTTAAAACCATATATCGTTAATTACATTTTCTCTCTTTCAGATAGAGATCAGATTTCCTTATTCCCTTAACGGTCAACAGGTGAAGTTAAGAACCAGACACAGGATCGTCTAACCAGTATTGATTCCACGGAGGACCAGCTTCACCAAGGGACTTCTAGTATCCTGACTGCCCAGTCCTTGGGCCCACTCTTCCGGACAAGCTGTAAGGTTTCATATAACTGTCTGTCTACTTTCCACAGCAGAATTCTTCAGGGAGCCCTGAATGCTCAGACCACTGGGTGTTTCCACCCGAACACTCAACACTACAGTGACTGGCCCACGCCTGATCTGCCAATCTCAGTTAACACCTAGACATGACCTGCTTCCTTTTCAGGCCAAGAGGGGTCTTCTTTTCCCCTGCCCCGGGTCTCCCTCTGTTTTCCCCCCTATCGTAGTCATTCGGGTTGGCTCTTGGGGATATGCTAGTTCTCTCCGATGCACCTGACATACCAAATTCCGCGACCACTCGCCACCGCTTGGTCTCAGACGCTTGTGCATTCCTGCAAGTTCCTGCCAGACCACTTATACTCTCATATTCTCACTCATTTCCTTCCATTCGTCGTCACTCCTTGTTGTGACGTGATGACGCGTTCTATAATAATAAGAAGAATTTTTCATTCATTCTTCCGTCACATCTTCCTTGCCACCTTCCAGGGATAGGTGTCACTCCCCTGGTCGGCTAGCGCTTCAGCCGACGACATAGTCCGACCCCTTTCTCGGAGTCCCCCTCGAAAGGGTTCTTCCTTCTTCCACAGGTCTTGTGCCTTTTGTCATTCACAGGAGCCCTCTCCCATGGAGGTTCTCCTTCCCATGATTCACCGCAATGGTCACCCAGTACCCGATTCCAGGGTTCGAGCTTCCCAGTCACATCATTATAGATGCTAGGACTCCCTTCACGTCGTAGTGAGATTTGGTTCTTGGAATTCCTTGGTTCCTTAACCTTGTCATTTTTCTCCGAACCTCACAGGTTCTCTTGACCACTTACATACACAGGGGAACTATTTCCCATATTATTTTCCCCGACTGCAGGCTGTTTCTTCCACTAGAGTAAGATCACTTCTCTCAGGTGCTGTGGAATCAACAGGTCAGGTCCCCCTATGGCGGAATCCCCTTCCACTTTTCTCAAATGTCTCGAATCCCTTGCTCCCTCTTAGGTGGTCGGTTTTCTGTTTAGTCATCCTGCGGCAATAATGGGCCAAGGTTCCTTTGGCCTCCGCTTACCTGGCACCTACCTCTACCAGGTGCCCCAGTCCTTCGCTCATTCTTCCTCTCTCAAACGTAGTACCAGGGCCTGTCGGGCCTTTTCTTCTTAGCCTGACCTATCCCTGTCAGTCGCCTTAGTTCCTTAGCTTCTTACGTACAGGCCTCAGAGGATGCAGTTTCTCCCTGATCATCCTATTACCCAGGCATTTTACACTAGTTCTTTGTGCTCCCTAAGTACTCTAACTCCTCTCCTGTACTTCGGCCCCTGGCCGGGTAGGAGTTCCTTTCGGGGTCTGGGTCCAGGTTCCGGTCAAGTAATCTGGTCTCTCCTAACCCTGTTTTCGGGTTTTTTCTCTTCCCACCCTTGGGGACTGCTTTAGGACGTCCCATGGTTTCCTGTGTCCCCCAATGAAGCGATAAAGAAAAGTAGATTTTGGGTACTCACCGTAAAATCTCTTTCTTGGAGCCTTCATTGGGGGACACAGCACCCGCCCTTTTCTAAGACTTCAATGGATCCGGACTGTGCTAGTTTTCAAGCTTCTCCTCGTACTGCTTTTACACAAACTGATCTCCTCAGCTCCAGTCAGTGGGTGTATACTACGTGGGAGGAGTCAACTTTCTTATTTGCATAGTGTCACCTCCTAGTCCCAGCAGCATACACCCATGGTTTCCTGTGTCCCCCAATGAAGGCTCCAAGAAAGAGATTTTACGGTGAGTACCCAAAATCTACTTTTAGCTTATAACTTTTATAATTATAATTTTATTTTTTATTTTATATATAATATATAGAGATCTTTATATATATATTTATTTTTATATATTATAAATATATATATATATATTTTATTTATATTTTTATATATATATAAAAAAACACAGATATAAATGTTGGAGGTCTCGGTCAGAGCCGCCCATCTCTGCAGCGGTCTTTGGCATCCTCCTGTATTGTGTCGGTGATCAGTAAATCCTTCAGGTAACTGCTTAATACCTGAATGAAGATGACACAGACCACCTTTTACCTTTTCTTTGTATTCTTCCCTTTCTGTATTTCGGGGGATTCGAACCTGGGCTGCTGCGTTGACAGACCGTAGCTCTACCTCTGTACTCTCCATACAGGGGCTGCTGTTACATCTGTTACTGACCCTCTCCACCTCAAAAGTCCTGCTGATCTCCGGCAGACTCAGCCAATGAGTGGACCCGCAGTGTAGGGGCGGCTTACAGGTCCATTCACATTAAACATATACTATATATTCACGGGATTGCGTAACTGCTGATTGATAAATAATCTTGCAATGTAAATGCCCCCTTAAAGGGTTGTCCACTACTTGGACCTCACCTTTTTAAATAGTATATTCCCCCCTGCAAAATACTCCCCCACTATACCATTTCAGTGATGGTGGTGGCCAGGTCTCCTAAGGTTTGCATGACACAGTTATGCCATGTGAGCCCTGCAGCCAATAAGTGGTCGCTATTAACTTTTTTTTTTTTTTTTTTACAAACCTTGGAAAACCAGGAAAAGTTTGAGAATTGCAGCCCTATACTGGCCGCTGATCGGCTGTAGCATATTTATGTCACGCAAACCTTAGGAGACCTGGATCCAACATCATTGGAACGGCACCGGTATGGTGAGGGGATTACAGAGTATATTTATTGTGCAAGGGCATAATAAAATAAGTGATAGCTAAAAAGCAGCTCCAGAAAACACTCACTGATGCTGTGGTACTGCCATCGCTGGTGAATTCTCTCAGGAAGAAGTTGCAGAATTTTCTAAAAAAAAAAAAAAATAATACAGAAATGATAGACTGATGAATACGGTTATACTCTGTGTGTCGGCAACTGGTACATACAAAACACGGCATTCAGCAGCAAGAGGAATAACAGGCGGGACGGCCACACAGGATGTATCCACAGTACCAAAATAAGTGGCACATTGTGAGGATTTTGTAGTGGATTTGTCTCAGTTTTCCCTGTGCAGTGACAATCTGCAGCAAAAAGTGACATGCACAGAGCGGGTCAATTTAAAGGGAGGTTGTCATCCCCAAAATGCTATTTAAATTAAGCACATACTCTTATAGGAGACTTAGCCCCTGCACATATTCTAGGTTTATTGTACAAATCTGTCGCTCCATTGTGCAGAAAACCCTCTTTATTCCAATATGCTAATACGGGTGCTCGGTGCTCTCTGGATGTGGCTGAGCAGCTTTGGTGCATCCTTCCCGCCCCTATGTTTGGATGCTCCCCTTCTCCCTATCACTCACTGTTGAAGATACTAGATCCTCCCTATCTGGTCCTGCACTCACTCACTGTTGAAGATACCAGATCCTCCCTATCTGGTCCTGCACTCACTCACTGTTGAAGATACTATATCCTCCCTATCTGGTCCTGCACTCACTGTCGGAGATCCTAGATCCTCCCTATCTGGTCCTGCACTCACTCACTGTTGAAGATACTAGATCCTCCCTATCTGGTCCTGTACTCACTGTCGGAGATACTAGATCCTCCCTATCTGGTCCTGTACTCACTCACTGTCGGAGATACTAGATCCTCCCTATCTGGTCCTGCACTCACTCGCTGTTGAAGATACTAGATCCTCCCTATCTGGTCCTGCACTCACTCACTGTTGAAGATACTAGATCCTCCCTATCTGGTCCTGCACTCACTGTCGGAGATCCTAGATCCTCCCTATCTGGTCCTGCACTCACTCACTGTTGAAGATACTAGATCCTCCCTATCTGGTCCTGTACTCACTGTCGGAGATCCTAGATCCTCCCTATCTGGTCCTGCACTCACTGTCGGAGATCCTAGATCCTCCCTATCTGGTCCTGCACTCACTCACTGTTGAAGATACTAGATCCTCCCTATCTGGTCCTGCACTCACTGTCGGAGATCCTAGATCCTCCCTATTTGGTCCTGCACTCACTCACTGTTGAAGATACTAGATCCTCCCTATCTGGTCCTGTACTCACTGTCGGAGATACTAGATCCTCCCTATCTGGTCCTGTACTCACTCGCTGTTGAAGTTACTAGATCCTCCCTATCTGGTCCTGCACTCACTCACTGTTGAAGATACCAGATCCTCCCTATCTGGTCCTGCACTCACTCACTGCTGAAGATACTAGATCCTCCCTATCTGGTCCTGCACTCACTGGCTCAGTGGTTAGCACTGCAGGCTTGCAGTGGCTCAGTGGTTAGCACTGCAGGCTTGCAGTGGCTCAGTGGTTAGCACTGCAGTCTTGCAGTGGCTCAGTGGTTAGCACTGCAGTCTTGCAGTGGCTCAGTGGTTAGCACTGCAGCCTTGCAGTGGCTCAGTGGTTAGCACTGCAGGCTTGCAGTGGCTCAGTGGTTAGCAGTGCAGTCTTGCAGTGGCTCAGTGGTTAGCACTGCAGTCTTGCGGTGGCTCAGTGGTTAGCCTTGTGGTGGCTCAGTGGTTAGCACTGCAGCCTTGCGGTGGCTCAGTGGTTAGCACTGCAGCCTTGCGGTGGATCAGTGGTTAGCACTGCAGTCTTGCGGTGGATCAGTGGTTAGCACTGCAGTCTTGCAGCGCTGGGGGGTCCTGGGTTCAATTCCCACCAAGGACACTATCTGCAAGGCGTCTATGTTCTCCCCGTGTTTGTGTGGGTTTCCTCCGGTTTCCTCCCACACTCCAAAGACATACAGATAGGGACTCTAGATTGTGAGTGTGAGGCAAATCCCGGGATATGAAGATGAATTATGACTCCAGTCATAATCTCTCATCACTCCCTGGCAGTGCCCCCTCCCTTCCTGTCCTCAATGTCCAGCATCTGTGAAGGTGTTACACCTCCATGGCCATGTCCTGTGATATGGAAATGAGGTGGTGTGGGAACAATGGACACAGGATGACTCCCTGCCGTCACCCTGTAACAAGAGTTGTATCTCATTAGCAAGGCTATGGAACTAGCTAGACAGAACGACTCCAGTAAAAAATGGTTCATATCTCGCAAGCCATATTTCCGATAAATATGGCAACCATAAAAATGGTGTCTCCGCATGTGGACGATGCCGGCACACCCTTTTTATGGGAGCAGGACATTGGGAAATGCCCCAGGCGTGATATCAGCCAATGGGGAACTGGCAGACAGGTCATGAGTCCCCTCGTTCTGTGGCTAAATTCATAACTGTCACAATGAGAGCATTGGCGTCTGCCTACGACGCTCCCAGGCAAAGTTATGGCCAATATCCCCTTTGCTGGATAATTCTGATCCATGCAGGGGGAGTGGCAGTGCTTCCCTGTGAGGTCACTAAGGTAGGAGGGGACCTGGATTTGTCCAGGTTGATAACCCTACTTCGGCCATTTTCCAGGGTTCTTTCGCTGGGGGCACGTGTAGGAAACATCTGTGGGAGTTCCTGGAAACCTGGTCTACAGCGCCCCCCTGTGGCCAGACGCACAAGGTAACTGATTGAATTGCATACCTGTTTGAAAACCATGCTTTGCTTGTAACTGTACTCTGACATATGTATATTCTGTAGATTCCCTATTGTATATATTGTAGTTTCTAGTGTGCTTTAGGCTGATTAAATTATATAATTAATCTTGGGCTGTTCTGTTATCTCGATCTTGAATCCCACGTCTGTGTGTTCGGCTAATAGTTACCGTAAATCGGTTGGTGGCAGCGAATTGTGCCAAGGATTATTGTGGGGAGGCCAGTGAGATTCGGGGAGATTTTATATATTCCGCCCGCGGAGGTCGGGGGAATATATACCTTACTCTCACCGGGGACCCTTCAATAATCGGCATAAGTAGTATAGCGGCCTCCTTGCTTATGGTCGGGCAATTCCATAATTGGCCTGACTATAAGAGGGGCGCTAGAGAGCGCGTCACGTGCTCTGTCTGTCGGTCGGGAGGTATAAAGGAGGGGTGACCCCCACTTGTTACCCCCCGATTGTGACGTACTGGTAGCCAGCGCGGGGGATTTCTGAGTGACCCCCCCGGTGGTTTGTGACATATTGGTGGCATAGCGGTGGGATCGAGATAATAGTGTGTGTGAGTGTGAGACCCATACTCCCAGACACTAAAGACTGCCTGCAGCAGCTGTGGCTGCTGGGGTCTTCAGACTAGCTCAACACTAGAGTGTCAGAGTGCAGATACTGTAAGGTGTGTGGAGGCATCAGGTGTCAGTTCTGTGTCAGTGACCAAAAGTCTGCAAGAATGGCTGATGGCACCAGGAGCAGAGCTATGCAACTGGCCAATGCTAAGGCAGGAGCCGAAGAGAGGGAGGACGGTGCTGTGGACAGCAATGAGGAGGTTGCCCACGAGTCCTCCAGGAGCTCGACGCCAGAAAACCGTTCTGCCGAGGACATTGCGCAACCTGGCACTGCTGGACAAGATGAGGAGGAGCTCACCCAAGGTTCCTCAACGAGCCAGATGCCAGCCCTCCGCTCTGAAAGGGACAGTGAATCACCAGGCTCCGCAGCGTGCCGCAGATCACCACGTGCCATTCCACCGAGCCTGGGAGGCTCGGATAGCCTTCTTCAAATGGCTATGGCCCTTCTCCAGGCTGGAGACCAGAAGGGCTACAAGGAACTCCTGGCAGAGCGCAGGGCAGAGCGGCACGCAGAGCGTGAGGCTGCGGAGCGAGAGCGGCAGGCAGCGCGTGAAGAGCGAGAGCGACAGGCAGACCGTGACTACCAGCTGCAGCTAGCTCAGCTCCGGCCCTCATCAGCCACATGTGACCTTCGAGACACCAAACTTCCAAAGGTCCGTGTTGAGGACTTCCCAGTGCTGGAGAAGGATGGAGACTTGGACTCTTTCTTGACTGCTTTTGAACGGACTTGCTTGCAGCACCATCTGGACAAGGACCAGTGGGCCAAATACCTGACCCCCCGTTTAAGGGGTAAGGCCCTGGATATCCTTGGTGACTTGCCTGCTGAGGCAGATCAGGGCTACGACACCATCAAGCGGGCCCTGATCCAACAGTACAACCTCACTCCAGAGTCCTACCGCAAGAAGTTCCGGAGCCTACAGAAGGGACCAAAGGACTCCTGGGCTGACCACCGGCGGGCACTTGCCCGAGCTGCCGACCACTGGACCCAAGGCCTGCAGCTTTCCACCGGACCGGAGATCCTGGACTTGTTCATCACGGAGCAACTCTTGTGGAACTGCCCTGAGGATCTCCGCCAGTTCATCCGAGACCAGAAGCCAAAGGGGTCCACGGCTACAGCTGCCCTTGCCGATGACTACACCAACAACCGGGCCCCTGAGGCCAGGAGAGCAGCCACCAGCAGCACCTGGAGAGGGGGTAAGATGAATTCTGCGACTGCCCCACCTGCCCCTAGACTGCAGGGGGTGTCCCCCTCAACTCCCCTCTCCAGGCCCGTGGCGGAACCAAGACGGTGCCACCAGTGCAACCTACCTGGACACTTCAAGGCCATGTGCCCTCAGCGTCCCAAGGCCCCGGCTCCGTCCCCGTCCCAAGGGCCGCCCAAGGTGTATTGTGTGGGTGGGGGTGGTGGTAGGTCCCTGGACAGCTTCCAACCTGTCACCGTCGGCCGGTCTGTGACCATAGGACTGCGAGACAGCGCCTCGGAGGTGACTCTGGTGCGGCCTGAGATGGTGTCCCCCCAAGACTTGATCCCTGGAAAAACCCTCGCTGTCTCCGGGATTGGAGGCACTGACCCGGCGCTGCCTGTTGCTGACATTTATGTGGACTGGGGCGCAGGGCGAGGGGTGAGGGAGGTGGGGGTAACTGATCGGATCCCTGCAAACGTGCTACTTGGGACAGATTTGGGGCAGATAACCTCCCAGTTTGGGCCCCAACCAAGGGCTGAACCTTCAGCCCGTACTGACATGACTCCTAACAATGTTAATGTGTTATCTATGAATGATGTAAGGGAGGAGGGAGTGAACTCTGATTTTTCTGCTTGCACAGACACCATAGACACACACACAGCTGCAGCTGTGACAGGGGAGGGGGTCAGAGAAAGGTGTGACAATGCCTCTACAAGTAACCAGCCTGTGAGCTGGGATCTGTTGCCCTCTGCAGGGATAAGCAGAGAGCAGGGTGCTGCAGGGGGAGGACCAGTGTGTGGGGTGGGGGCTACCACAGCAAATGTGGGGTCCCCAGAGATTTCACAGCGGGGTTCTGTTGCTGCAGGAGGGGAACAGGCAGGTGAGATTGGGGCCGGTCCAGGAGCGGAAGTGCTCCCAGGTAAGATCTCGGTGCATGGTTCCCCCACAACCGGGGTGTCAGGAAGCCAGGTAGGTCTGCCTGAACCGGCGACTTGGTCAGGAACGGAGGAGGAGCAGGCACGACCCACGGTCGCAGCGGCTGTGGCCGCGGTCACCCGCAGTGGGAGTGCTGGAAGCCAAGGGGCCTCCCGGAGGTCCGATAGCTCTTCCCCTTCTGACCAAGTGGCAGCCGAGTCAGGTGGAGGCCAGGACACAGGTCCCGGGGTACTGACTGAAGATGTGACAGTCTCGTCGATTCTGGCCACATCTAGTCAGGGGTTTCAGGCAGCGTTAGAAGCTGATGACAGCCTGAAAGCTCTTAAGGAGCAGGCGGCACAGCCTCCCTCGGACTCGGACCCGGAGCGAGTGGTCTGGGACCAAGGACGGCTGTACCGGGCCACGGTCCAGCAGGGTTCACCGGAGGCGTGGCCCAGGGACCGACAGTTGGTGGTACCCTATCCGTTCCGGACGGAGTTGTTGCGGATCGCACATGAGATTCCGATGGCCGGACACCTAGGGATCGCTAAGACCAAGGCCAGGTTAAACCAGCATTTCTACTGGCCAAAAATGGGGGCCGATGTGGCTGCCTACTGCCGTTCGTGTGAAACCTGTCAGAGAGTGGGGAAGGCGGGGCCACGCCCCAAAGCCCCACTGGTATCTCTGCCCATCATCGATGAGCCTTTCAGGAGGGTGGCTGTGGATCTGGTCGGCCCGCTGGCCATCCCCAGCAGCTCCGGGAAACGCTTCATACTGACGGTAGTGGACTATGCCACCCGGTACCCAGAAGCAGTGGCCTTGTCGTCCATTCGGGCTGACAAGGTGGCCACCGCATTGCTGGAGATTTTCTCCCGAGTGGGTTTTCCCCAGGAAATGCTCACTGACCGGGGGACCCAATTCATGTCCCAGCTGATGGAGGCCCTCTGTAAGCAAGTCCAGGTGCGACATCTGGTGGCCAGCCCGTACCATCCACAGACTAATGGCCTGTGCGAGCGGTTCAATGGCACCTTAAAGCAGATGCTTAAGATGTTGGTCGACTCCCATGGGCGTGACTGGGAGCGGTATCTCCCACACCTGTTATTTGCTTACCGGGAGGTTCCACAGGCCTCAACAGGATTCTCACCGTTTGAGCTCCTGTACGGGCGACGTGTGCGGGGCCCCCTGGCTCTGGTGAAAGAGGCTTGGGAAGGGGATTTGGCCACCCCTGGAGTGTCGGTTATCGAGTATGTCATGCGCTTCCGGGACAAAATGCAGGCCTTGACGCAACTGCTACACGACAATATGGCTCAAGCCCAGGCCGATCAGAAGCGTTGGTACGACCAGAACGCTTGTGAGAGGACCTACCAAGTGGGTCAAGAGGTGTGGGTACTGGTCCCCGTACCACAGGACAAGCTTCAGGCAGCCTGGGAAGGCCCATACCTCGTGTACCAGCAGCTCAACCCTGTGACGTACCTGGTCACCCTGGACCCTGCCCGTGGAAGGCGGAAGCCCTTCCATGTGAACATGATGAAGGCACATCATGAGCGGGAGGCATGTGCGCTCCCCGTGTGCAACCTGCCCGAGGAGGGAGAAGCGGAAACCCTCTTGGATATGCTAGCCCAGGTTAGGGCAGGCGGATCCATTGAGGATGTGGAGGTTGGCCACCAGCTCTTGGAAGACCAACGGTCCCAGCTGTGGGCCACCCTCCTCCCCTTCCGGGGGTTGTTTACCAACCAGCCCGGAAGGACTGACTTGGCTGTCCATCACGTGGACACTGGGGATCATCCCCCGATCCGGCGTTCAGCATATCGGGTCTCCCTGGAGGTGCAGCAACACATGCGCCAGGAGATTGACGAGATGCTGAAGCTGGGGGTGATCCAGGCATCCAACAGCGCTTGGGCCTCGCCTGTAGTCCTCGTCCCTAAGAAGGACCGAACCACTCGGTTCTGCGTGGACTACAGGGGGCTCAATGCGGTCACGGTCGCCGATGCGTACCCAATGCCACGCATCGATGACCTGCTCGATCAGTTGGCCGGGGCTCAGTACCTGACCATCATGGATCTGAGCCGGGGATATTGGCAGATCCCCCTGACTCGCAAGGCCAGGGAACGCTCTGCCTTTATTACCCCATTTGGACTGTACGAGTCCACGGTGATGCCATTCGGGATGAGGAATGCCCCTGCCACTTTCCAGCGGATGGTCAACACCCTGCTCAAGGGACTTGAAGGGTACGCGGCCGCGTACCTGGATGACATTGCAGTCTTCAGTCCCACCTGGGAGGACCACCTAGAGCATCTAGCACAGGTGCTCAGGCGGATCCACCGGGCAGGTTTGACCATCAAGCCGGGAAAGTGTCAGCTGGCCATGAGCGAGGTCCAGTACCTCGGTCACCGGGTAGGTGGGAGAACACTGAAGCCCGAGCCTGAGAAAGTGGAAGCCATCGCATCCTGGCCCACCCCCAGGACCAAGAAGCAGGTGATGTCCTTCTTGGGGACCGCTGGGTACTATAGGAGGTTTGTTCCATGCTATAGTAGCCTGGCAAAGCCCTTGACGGACCTCACCAAGAAGAAGCTGCCCTCTGCAGTCGATTGGACAATGGACTGCGAGACAGCCTTCCGGGCCCTAAAGGACGCACTGTCCAGCCCGCCCGTGCTACAGGCAGCCGACTTCACGCGGCCGTTTGTAGTACAGACCGACGCCAGTGACTTCGGCCTCGGTGCGGTGCTCAGCCAGGTGGACTCTGCGAGCCAAGAGCACCCAGTCTTGTACCTGAGCAGGAAGCTGTTACCAAGGGAAGTTGCCTATTCCACGATGGAGAAGGAGTGCCTGGCCATAGTGTGGGCCCTGCAGCGTCTGCAACCCTATCTATACGGGCGCCACTTCATCGTGGAGACGGACCACAATCCCCTCAGCTGGTTGCACACCGTCTCTGGGACGAATGGGCGATTGTTGCGATGGAGCCTTGCGCTCCAGCAATACAACTTCACCATTCGCCACAAAAGGGGCCGTGACCACGGTAACGCAGACGGGCTGTCCCGACAAGGAGAGGTCGCGGACGGGCGCACGGGGGAACACCGGAGTGTGCTGCCCCCTAGCGCCCTCAAAAGGGGGGAGGTGTGAGGCAAATCCCGGGATATGAAGATGAATTATGACTCCAGTCATAATCTCTCATCACTCCCTGGCAGTGCCCCCTCCCTTCCTGTCCTCAATGTCCAGCATCTGTGAAGGTGTTACACCTCCATGGCCATGTCCTGTGATATGGAAATGAGGTGGTGTGGGAACAATGGACACAGGATGACTCCCTGCCGTCACCCTGTAACAAGAGTTGTATCTCATTAGCAAGGCTATGGAACTAGCTAGACAGAACGACTCCAGTAAAAAATGGTTCATATCTCGCAAGCCATATTTCCGATAAATATGGCAACCATAAAAATGGTGTCTCCGCATGTGGACGATGCCGGCACACCCTTTTTATGGGAGCAGGACATTGGGAAATGCCCCAGGCGTGATATCAGCCAATGGGGAACTGGCAGACAGGTCATGAGTCCCCTCGTTCTGTGGCTAAATTCATAACTGTCACAATGAGAGCATTGGCGTCTGCCTACGACGCTCCCAGGCAAAGTTATGGCCAATATCCCCTTTGCTGGATAATTCTGATCCATGCAGGGGGAGTGGCAGTGCTTCCCTGTGAGGTCACTAAGGTAGGAGGGGACCTGGATTTGTCCAGGTTGATAACCCTACTTCGGCCATTTTCCAGGGTTCTTTCGCTGGGGGCACGTGTAGGAAACATCTGTGGGAGTTCCAGGAAACCTGGTCTACAGCGCCCCCCTGTGGCCAGACGCACAAGGTAACTGATTGAATTGCATACCTGTTTGAAAACCATGCTTTGCTTGTAACTGTACTCTGACATATGTATATTCTGTAGATTCCCTATTGTATATATTGTAGTTTCTAGTGTGCTTTAGGCTGATTAAATTATATAATTAATCTTGGGCTGTTCTGTTATCTCGATCTTGAATCCCACGTCTGTGTGTTCGGCTAATAGTTACCGTAAATCGGTTGGTGGCAGCGAATTGTGCCAAGGATTATTGTGGGGAGGCCAGTGAGAGTCGGGGAGATTTTATATATTCCGCCCGCGGAGGTCGGGGGAATATATACCTTACTCTCACCGGGGACCCTTCAATAATCGGCATAAGTAGTATAGCGGCCTCCTTGCTTATGGTCGGGCAATTCCATAATTGGCCTGACTATAAGAGGGGCGCTAGAGAGCGCGTCACGTGCTCTGTCTGTCGGTCGGGAGGTATAAAGGAGGGGTGACCCCCACTTGTTACCCCCCGATTGTGACGTACTGGTAGCCAGCGCGGGGGATTTCTGAGTGACCCCCCCGGTGGTTTGTGACAGTGAGCCCCAATGGGGACAGAGTTGCCAATGTATCTAAAGCGCTGTGGAATTAATAGCGCTATATAAATGAATAAAATTATTAATTATTATTATTATTATTATTATCGTCATTTATATTATTTTTCTTTTCTTAGGGAATGTATTACCTCGAAGATGAAGAGGATCGCATCGAGCTCTTCACGCTGAGACTTGTGACCTAAAGGCAAAAGCGACATTGTCAAGGAGTGCTCTAATACACCGGCTCTCCTGTTCTTGCAAGTCCAAGTTGCTCTGTTCCTCTGTTGCTCCTCCTGGAAAAACTTTAAATAAATTGACAATTGGGTGTAACCACTCCATTGGTCAGTAGTGTGTGCCCCTACGTCTTGTGGTGCGGTCAGCACGGATAGGACGGTGTCGGGTGGGAATGGTAACAGCCAGTTGCAATTTTTTTGCAGAAATGACAGAGGAATGGCGCAATGCAAGGTACTAAAGTGTCCACATTGAAGGAATGGGATCTGGACTAAAGCCCATCACATCTAACGCTCCACGTATCACATGACGCTGGACGGTCAGAGGACCATATCGAGGGCTAACAATACTCACCAAGAACGGAGCGCTGCACACGGCTACTGCGAGGAAAGCCGAGAATTTCAAGCCTTACCTTTTTGTTTCAAAGACGTCTCGATGATCACAAAGTTTTCAAAGAAAACATAGTAGATATGTGAGAAGTTCTGCTCAAAAAACTGCTTGAGGTCAATGGATTCCGCATTTTCTAGAAGGAAAAAAAGAGAACATGGATACGTCTACAGATCGGGCACCATGTCACCTCCCAAAACTATCACAGGCCACTGAAGGGGGTCAGTCAAAAAGACTGCTGGAACGCCATTGTAAATGTGAACAGGGTGCTAGCCAAAAAATACACAATCTATATGAAGGGAAAGCTGCACACCAAATTCAGAGAAATATGAACAAGCATAACTGCTTTATGATACATAAGGAATGAAAAATACAACTAGCCATATGAAAAATGGAAAAAATGAAATGTGACATTGCATGACTGCTGAGGATTTTTGGAAAAAAGAGATATTTAGCTAATGTATTGATCAATTCATTACTGCCCCATAACCACTTCAAGGTAATCTCTTATTTATGGGATACCTAACCAAATGTTACCTCTATGTGCGGTGGAAACCTGCTTGTGTGTATGGGTACAAAAGGAAGAAAAAACGCGACCACAACACCTAAAGTGTCCAATGATATCTTTATTGAAACCAGGAAAGGTGAATGGCGGCACAATTACAAGTGAGACTGCAGGCAGCAGGAGGTCCAAGGTAATGAATATGGTAACTATTGTCAATCAAGTTAAATGATTGAACATGTATACATATAAATACACAAGTACCGTCCCGTTGATTCAATGAGCAGATGAAGCGATACAATTTACCAACCAGGAAAAAGTGCATATAGGTCAGGTGTCAGGAGGATGTAATAGCCTGAACGAAGTATACAGCGGTTAGCGATTAGACACCCATAACGGATACAGCGTAAAGGGGCATGCAACTAAGCTACAACTATCCGCATGTAATAGATACTGGCATACCTGGGAGGAAAGAACCTTGGAACACACCGTAACCTGCGTCACCCGACGGCCGTTTCGGCTGTCTAAGCCTTCGTCAGGGGGAGTGGATTGTGTCCATGGGTACCTAACCAAATGTTACCTCTATATGCGGTTGAAACCTGCTGTGCATGGGTTCTATCCTAACCAAATGTTACCTCTATGTGCGGTTGAAACCTGCTGTGCATGAGTTCTATCCTAACCAAATGTTACCTCTATGTGCGGTTGAAACCTGCTGTGCATGGGTTCTATCCTAACCAAATGGTACCTCTATGTGCGGTTGAAACCTGCTTGTGTGTATGGGTACCTAACCAAATGTTACCTCTATGTGCGGTTGAAACCTGCTGTGCATGGGTTCTATCCTAACCAAATGTTACCTCTATGTGCGGTTGAAACCTGCTGTGCATGGGTTCTATCCTAACCAAATGGTACCTCTATGTGCGGTTGAAACCTGCTTGTGTGTATGGGTACCTAACCAAATGTTACCTCTATGTGCGGTTGAAACCTGCTGTGCATGGGTTCTATCCTAACCAAATGTTACCTCTATGTGCGGTTGAAACCTGCTTGTGTATGGGAAGCAATTTTTTCAATTTTTCATATGGCTAGTTGTAATTTTGGTGTGCAGCTTTCACTTCATATACATTGTGTATTTTTTGTCTAGCACCCTGTTCACATTTACAATGGTGTTACAGCAGTCTTTTTGATTGTTATGCAGTTTTTTCTGTCTGAGAACCCAGTCCCGCCCTTTAGCCATGTTTATTCAATTTCCTATATATCCAGGTCCCTGGAGTCCCATTCACAAGCAGGTTTCAACCGCACATAGAGGTAACATTTAGTTAGGGACCCCATAAATAAGAGATTACCGTGAAGTGGTAATCGGGCAGTAATGAATTGATCAATACATTAGCTAAATAGCTCTTCTTTTTTTTTTTTCAAATAATCCTCAGCAGTTATGCAATGTCACATTTCAATTTTTCATATGGCTAATTGTATTTTTCATTCCTTATGTATTATATAGCAGTTATGCTTGTTCATATTTCTCTGAATTTGGTGTGCAGCTTTCACTTCATATAGATTGTGTATATTTTGGCTAGCACCCTGTTCACATTTACAATGGTATTCCAGCAGTCTTTTTTGATTGTTATGCAGTTTTTTCTGTCTGAGAACCCAGTCCCGCCCTTTAGCCATGTTTATTCAATTTCCTATATAGCCAGGTCCCTGGCTTCCCATTCACAAGCAGGTTTCAGCTGCACATAGAGGTAACATTTGGTTAGGTACCCATACACACAAGCTGGTTTTAACCGCATATAGAGGTAACATTTGGTTAGGTACCCATACACACAAGCTGGTTTTAACCGCATATAGAGGTAACATTTGGTTAGGATAGAACCCATAAAATAGGAGATTACCGTGAAGTGGTTATTGGGCAGTAATGCATTGATCAATACATTAGCTAAATATCTCTTTTTTTTCAAATAATCCTCAGCAGTCATGCAATGTCACATTTCAATTTTTTTCCAATTTTCATATGGCTAATTGTATTTTTCATTCCTTATGTATTATAAAGCAGTTATGCTTGTTCATATTTCTCTGAATTTGGTGTGCAGCTTTCACTTCATATAGACTGAAGGGGGTCAGTCACCTCCAAATCTCTAATTAGACCACTTATACAGGCATGTCGGGACTTACTCTTTATAAATCATATATGTAGTAAGGATCGTAGTGGTTTAGTTCCCAGAAGAGAACAAACAAGTAAGTGAAGGGGCTTTTGTGCACCATTGGCGTGGTTGAGTGTGCAGTGCACCTTTACACCCCCTCACTATGTACCCTGAGCACTTGGTTATCTCTTGATTGACGGCGCTTGGATCCTGCATTTAATAAGTGGCTCTGCACCTCCGCACAGACACTGCAGGAGCCCGGCGTGCTCAGTCAGTGTGTGCGCTCATCATTGGCTCCTGTCTGTGGTACAATACTGAGCAGTTGGCAGGAGCCAACGATGTGAGTGCACACTGACACTGAGCACTGCTGGGCTCCTGCAGTGTCCGTGCGGAGATGCAGGGCCCCTGATTAAGTGATCAAATGTTACATTTCAGGAGAGGAGTTAACTCCCAACATCCCAGTCAACTCTCCCCCTTGATTTCTATACAGCAGTTAGCTGTTTACCTCTTCTCCTGCCATTCAGCTCCTGACCGAGCTGCTGTTATAAGTCCTGCATAATCACAATCAACGACCCAAAGCATTGCCATCCTTGCAGTAAAAGTGGCAGGTCTTGTTTCTTGTAGGAAAGCTCTCACTGGATGCAAAGTGACCTCAATAGTAAAAAACGGAAGGTGAGAACACTTCTCCCAATAAATGGACTCAATGCCGAATAGGCTGTACTTCGCTGTGCAGATACATGGTCCACTGCCATAATGAATGCTCAGCTTCCTTCATAGAAGAGTACAAGCCCTGTCTAGTCATTGAAGATATGATAATAAAATATCAAAATATTAAAACCATCTATACAATCCTCACCCCCCTCCCAAAAATAATAAAAAAAAGGAAAGGCAAGAGAAAAGCCAATAAAAGAAGCTTGAATTAATGGCTGTAATCCCCGGTGCAGATGGTTGCAGTAGTATCTGCTAGGACAGGAAGTGATGACAACCTAATCTTGGGTCACTTGATCACTAAGGCCTGTGATTGGCTTCAGCAGTCAGGTGACAGGAAGTCATGGGATGTGCCTGGATGCAGTCCTGCTCCAGCTGCCTGATCACTGCAGTCAATCACTGACTGAGACAACATTGTATCTTGTTAAAACCGCTGAGTACCGTATTTTTCGAATCATAAGACGCACCCTGGCTTTAGAGGAGGAAAGTAGAAAAATAATAGGAAAATAAAATTTTAAGCAAAAAATGTGGTCATGACACACTGCTATGGGGCGAGGATTTGCTACTGACACTGTTATGGGGATAATGTCCCCAACTTCTCTACTAAGGTACCCCATCCTGGTAATGATCCTCCTGCCTTGGATATGATCCCCATCTTTGAATATATGTCCCTCATCCTGGTGTAGCCCCCATCCGGATAAATACCCCCATCCTGCTGTATAACCCCATCCTGCTCATAATATACCCCCATCCTGCTCATAATATACCCCCATCCTGGTATGTGCCCCCATCCTGCTCATAATATACCCCCATCCTGGTTTGTGCCCCCATCCTGCTCATATACCCTCATCTTGCTTATAATGTACCCCCATCGTGGTATTTGCCCCCATCCTGCTCATAATATACCCCCATCCTGGTATGTGCCCCCATCCTGCTCATATACACCCATCCTGCTCATAATATACCCCCATCCTGGTTTGTGCCCCCATCCTGCTCATAAACCCCCATCCTGCTCATAACATACCCCCATCCTGGTATGTGCCCCCATCCTGCTCATAATATACCCCCATCCTGGTATGTGCCCCCATCCTGCTCATAATATACCCCCATCCTGCTCATATACCCCCATCCTGCTCATAATATACCCCCATCCTGGTATGTGCCCCCATCCTGCTCATAATATACCCCCATCCTGGTATGTGCCCCCATCCTGCTCATAATATACCCCCATCCTGCTCATATACCCCCATCCTGCTCATAATATACCCCCATCCTGGTATGTGCCCCCATCCTGCTCATATACCCCCATCCTGCTCATAATATACCCCCATCCTGCTATATACCCCAACCTGCTATATGGCCTGTATCGTACGGCACAGAAAAAAATAAATGTTTATACTCACCTTTCCTCAATCCCTGCAGCATCAATCATCTTCCTCTCTGTGTCAGCAGCCCTACATTCAGACTATAAGACGCACCCCCCACTTTCTCCCAACATTTCGGGGGAAAAAGGTGCATCTTGTAGTTCGAAAAATACAGTATATCTTATTATATTAAATGTTATTTTATTACCCTTAAAAAGGGTTGTTACCCCTAACCTGGTACCCCCAAAGATCATGAGATCGGGTTCATGTGTCCTCTGTGATCATGCTATGTTCGCCATTTCTGCCAGTGCCATAGACAATGAATAGAGCGGTAGTGCACAGCCCCACTCCTGTGATCGGTGAGGGGGCCTACAAAACTGCAATGGAAAGAATGCTTCAAACACCCTGAAATAGTATAAAATCTCATTCATAAACTACAAAAAAAAGAAAGCTAAATAATAGAAGAGAGCTCATAAGAAGGCCAAAAAAAATAAAAAATAAAAAACAGCCATGGACAAAAAGGTCATGGCAATGAATGAAATCCGTGTAATCACTTTACAGTACTCAACTGTGAAATCTTAATGTAATCATTATGTAATGCGTTTCCAAAACCAAAAGCCTCGGGCTGCAAAAAATAACAAGCCGATTATCCGTGACCCCGGCGGTCACGGCTAGCCCGCCTCCCTGGAAAGCAATGTATTCAGATGGAATTACTGCACAGCCTATTTGTGCCTTTCTGCAGGGATGTAAGGAGAGCGCCCACTCACAATATATATAGAGCGAGCACAAAATAAAGGGCTTTTTCAGGTCTTACAAAACACAGAATTTTTTTTCCCATGGATTTTTGAAACCAATCAGTTCCGAATTCCGAGACAGATGACAGAAGCTACAAAAGCTGGCAAGTCCCGGCATGGGGGGCTGGATGGGAAGCCCCGGGGTTACTGATCCAGGGAGCTAGTCTGATGGCTGAATGTGGAGTTGGGGAGGAATTTTACCCCTAATTTGGGGTTATTGGCATCAGATTTAAGGCTCTTTCATACATCCGTGCACTGCGGTCCGATCTCAGATGGCAATTCCCATTTTTAGTTGCCCATTGACTTGCATTATACTTGTCACGATCGAGTAACGAGCAGTAGGGAGCATGCTAGCCCATCACTAGCCAGTGGTAAGTACCTGGAGGTCTTAGGAGCTCTCTAAAAAAGTAATGTGGAAATCATATGGCAATAAAAAAAAAGATGAAAAGGCACTCACCGGTGAAGCTGTATAAAAATCTTTTATTAGAAAGCGGGTTACGGATCAGGGCATCGGGGGTGGGAAAAACACACAAACATGTTGGACAACGGCCGTTTCGCGCCCTCTCGGGGAAGGCCCCCGAGAGGGCGCGAAACGGCCGTTTTTTGACATGTTTGTGTGTTTTTCCCACCCTTGATCCATTTTTGTACAGCTTTACCGGTGAGTGCCTTTTCATCTTTTTTTATTGCCATATGCATGTGTTTTTCCTATAAAAGTGCACCACAGTGGTTTTTTTTGGCTGTCTGCTGAAGGTATTAACCATCTGTGAACTGTGGCATTTGATGCCTTTGTATTTGTGATGGTTTAACGGAGCCTCCAGTGATATGGTTTGAACAGTGCCCAGCGTTTTCCTCTTTGAACCTTCTAATGTGGAAATCATCACACTGCACTGATGTCATCCGAGAGAAAGAGGGTGAGCATTTTTGTATTTATATAAAAGGATTTTTAAGGTGTTTGTGGTTATTTCTTTTTACTTACAGATTAGTAATGGGGGGGTCTCATAGATGCTAATCTAAGGCTTAGTGGCAGCTGTGAGCTGCAATTAACCCCTTATTACCCCGACTGCCAACGAAACATGGCAATCAGGAAGAGCTGGGTAAAGTGCTGGGATTGTCACAACTAATGGATGTGAAAATCCTGGGCGGCTGGAGGCTGTTATTTTTAGGCTTGGGGTGCCAATAAGCATGGGTCTCCCCAGCCTGAGAATACCAGCCCCCAGCTTTACCATGGCTGGGTATCAAGATCGGTGGGAGGCCACAAGCAGTTTTTAAAATAAAATAAAAAAAAAAAAAAAAAGCCACATGTGGTTCCTCTTTTTTGATACACAGTGAAGATAAGCACATGGCTGGGGGCTGCAGCCTGTATCTGTATGCTTTACCTGTGCTGGGTATCATGGTATAATAATATATATTTTTTCATTAATTTATGTTTACACCACGATATAGATCCGCAGACCGGGTCTATGATTGCAAGTAGTCACACAGGGTGGAGCACATGTAAGCAGGGAAAGCAGTGAATATGGATAAGCAATAATGCGTGGTCCTGGAAGAAGAATGATTGGCCTGGAAGCAATTGCAGCCGTGCTGGAGACTTGGTAAGTAGCTTGATGCGCTTGCTTCATTCTTATTTTCTTTATTTACTTTTTTGTTTACTTTTTTTGTAATTCCCCAAGTTGCCGAATCCTGATCATTACCTGGAGTTCACTGAGAATTCCGGGTTCAGATTCGGCACTCGGGTATGGCTGCTTTCACATATCAGTTTTTTTCACAATCCGGCAAAAACATGAAAAAAAGCATCCAATGTCTGTTGCCGACGGATGCGTTTTTCGCCTCATAGACTTCAATTAGCGCCGGATTGTGCCCGATGGCCTTGCGTTCAATCCAGCTTTCGCCGGATCTGGCAAAATTTGCTTGTTCGGCGGCCGGATAGAACGCTGAGGGGAACGTTTTTTGTCTCCGGTGAAAAAGTGCATTGCGTCGGATCCGGCGTATTTTATAATGTAAGCCTATGGACGCCGGATCCGGCACAATGCGGTTTTTTTAACTGAGCATGCTCAGTAACACAATGGATCCATCAAAAAACTGAAGGAACTGATGGAAAAAACTGATGCAACTGATCTGTTTTTTTGCCGGATCCGTCGCATTTGTTATTTTGCCGGATTATGCCTAATGAAAAAAAAAGTGATGTGTGAAAGCAGCCTTAGGCTGCTTTCACACATCCGGTTTTTGCTGTGCGGCACAATCCGGCTCTTTGAAGAACAAAAGCAACCGTTTTCTTTTGCCGCCGGTTGCATTTTTTCCGCATAGACTTTCATTAGTGCCGGATTGTGCCACATGGCCTTGCGTTCGGTCCGGTTTTTGCCGGATGCGGCATATTTAGCCCATGCGGCGGCCGGATGGAACGTTGCCTGGCACGTTTGTTTGTGCGGCGAAAAAACCGCATCGTGCCGGATCCGGCGCAATGCGGCGCACGCAATTTACAATGCAAGCCTATGGACGTCGGATGCGGTTTTTTGAACTACGCATGCTCAGTATCAAGCCGCATCCGTCAAAAAATGGACAGGCCGCATGGGAGAACTTATGCAACGGATCCGTTTTTTTCGTCGCATCCGTTGCATAAGTTTTTGAGCCGGATTGAGCCGCACTGCAAAAACCGGATGTGTGAAAGCAGCTTTAGTTGATCCGGACTTTCACAGTCCGAGTCCTCTCATCACTAAGGCTATGTGTCCACGGTAGAATGTACCTGCAGATTTTTCTGCATGAAAATCCGCGACTTTCGCGGCAAATCCGCACCCGCGGATTTGTCGCGGATTTACCGCGGATTTTTTTTTTCCCCATTCTATACCCAAAATCCGCAACAAATAATTGACATGCTGCAGATTTTTCCGCATCAAAATCCGCGGCAAATCCGCAGCGGAAAAATCCGCAGCATGGACACAGCATTTCTAAAATGCCATTGAAATGGCTTGGAAGTGCCGCTGCTGCAGATTTTCGGGAAATCCGCGGTAAATCCGCGGCAAATCCGCGGCAAAATCCGCGGTAAATCCACAGCGTGGGCACAAGGACTGATAACACCAACTTGTCTTCGCTTTCTCCCTGCCAAAAATTCTTGTAGAAACACCGTGTGGGCAAGTTCATCCGGACTACTTTTATCATTCATTTCTACATTTAGCGCTCAGTTGACAGCTCAGCGGTGTCAGACATCCACAACCCACTGCTCCTTGGCAACAGAAAATCTGCCGAATATCACATTATATTACATTTACCATCTTTGTCTGCAGCGAGAATAAAACATGAAATATTCAAGAAGGCGTAGGAGATAAGCAACGATCAGCATTTACAAAGATCTCCAACTGGTTTTATGGGAGATAAGTGAGGAATGTTGGGAATGTGTGACACAAGTGGAGCTTTCCTTTAGGCTCGGTACGGGGGATGCCGATGCTACTATTCTTTATTCTTGCAATGTAGCAAGACACAGAGGAGATACGTGGAGCCAGAACAATAGATGTATCAAGCAGCGTTACACAATGGAAGGGAAGTCCCTGCCCGACGCTGTGTGGCCGACACTTTCTTTACATTACTCCTAAGGAAAACGGTCATCAAGCAGCGAGGGGCTAGAAACGGATTCCCACCAAGTCACTTCCTCAAGGAGCGGGAGAGGTAAATCAGCGCAATCACCGCCGAGCTCAGCGCACAACCCCTGCACCGCAGACATAAGGCTGGAAGCGCACCACTGCCCAAAGCCAAAGTATTAAAGGGAGTCCACCTACCATTTTTATTTATTTTTGTGTCTTTCTTATAACGCTAGATTACCCTCTACCTATATGATAAGGAACACCTAAATGATCGCTGGTGATCTAATTGCTAGAACCCGAAAGATCTTGACAACCAGGCTATTAAGATCCCCATCCGAATGATTGAGCATATCCTAAACCTCCCCAATCATTGGCTACTGTCCTCTAGACAATGGATGGAGCACAAGTGCGAATGCTCAACCTTTGCTCCACTCATATAGGAGTCTGTACAGCCCAGTTTAGGCTACTTTCACACTTGCGTTCAGCGGAATCCGTCACTATGGAGAATCGCACAGTCCATTAACGCACTGCGCTATTCTCCATAGACTTGTATGGACGACGCAGCCACATTATTTTGACGCTGCGCCGGGCGGAACGCAGTATGTAACGTTTTTTTGAGCAGCGCAATCCGTTGGATTTCACTGCGCATGTTCTCTCTGGCTCCCTGCACCCGTAACCAAGGTAAATATCGGGTAACCAAGCAAAGTGCTTTGCTGATATTTACCCTCGTTACGTGTGCAGGGAGCCCGACACTTCCCCCGCTTGGCTCCGCCCCCTACCACACTCCACTCCGCATGTATGTACACACACACATACATATACATACACACACTCACCTGTCCTCAGCGCCATGACCCCGCTCGGCTCCACGCACTCCTCACTCCGCCCCCCGCACACATTCTCGGCGGCCGAGCGATCAGCTGATCACCCAGCGGCCGGCTACTGGGAGCGATCAGCTGATCACCCGGCGGCCGGCTACTGGGAGCGATCAGCTGATCACCCGGCGGCCGGCTACTGGGAGCGATCAGCTGATCACCCGGCGGCCGGCTACTGGGAGCGATCAGCTGATCACCCGGCTACAGGGAGCGATCAACTGATCACCCGGCGGCCGGCTACGGGGAGCGATCAACTGATCACCCGGCGGCCGGCTGCTGTGAGCGATCAGCTGATCACCCGGCGGCCGGCTGCTGTGAGCGATCAGCTGATCACCCGGCGGCCGGCTGCTGTGAGCGATCAGCTGATGACCCGGCGGCCGGCTGCTGTGAGCCATCAGCTGATGACCCGGCTGCTGTGAGCAATCAGCTGATTGTTCACAATAGTCTGCCGCCGGTAAACTGTAAAAAATAAAATAAAAATTAAAACGGATTTGTTGTTTTGCAGCATCCGTTGCATCCGTCACACAATGCAATGCAACGGATGCCGTTCAACTCAAGTGTGAAACTAGCCTTAGGCTACGTTCACACATCAGTTTTTTTCCATCAGGCACAATCCAGAAAAAAAATGGATAAAACGGATCCGCTTTATCCCCATTGACTTGTATTAGCGCTGGATTTTGCGTGATGGCCTTGCGTTGCATTTGCTTTTTGACGGATCCGGCGTAATTACTCAATGCAGCGGCCGGATGGAACATCACAGTGAATGTTTTTTGTCTCTGGAAAAAAAAACGTATCGCACCGGATCCGGCACGATTTACAATGGAAGCCTATGGACACCGGATCCGGAACGATGCGGCAAAAAACGGATGCGGCCGCCGGATCCGTTTTTTTAAACTGAGCATGATCCAATTTATTGAAAAAACAGATCCAGCAAAAAAACCCCAAAAAAAACAAAAAAAAAAAAACGGATGAAACTCCCTACATCTGTGACCTAGTCTCCCAGTACCTACCTGCACGCAACCTTAGATCCTCACAAGATCTCCTTCTCTGCTCCTCTCTTATCTCCTCTTCCCACAATCGTGTACAAGATTTCTCCCGTGCATCCCCCATACTCTGGAACGCTCTACCTCAGCATATCAGACTCTCCCATACCGTGGAAAGCTTCAAGAGGAACCTCAAGACCCACCTCTTCCTACAAGCCTACAACCTACAATAACCCTCAGTCCAGTAGACCACTGCGCAACCAGCTCTGTCCTCACCTATTGTACCATCACCCATTCCCTGTAGACTGTGAGCCCTCGCGGGCAGGGTCCTCTCTCCTCCTGTAGACTGTGAGCCCTCGCGGGTAGGGTCCTCTCTCCTCCTGTAGACTGTGAGCCCTCGCGGGCAGGGTCCTCTCTCCTCCTATACCAGTTTGTCTTGTACTGTTAATGATTGTTGGACGTATACCCTCTTTCACTTGTAAAGCGCCATGGAATAAATGGCGCTATAATAATAAATAATAATAATAATAATAATGCAAAAACGGATGCACCGGATTAGTTTTTTGACGGATCTGGTATACCGGATACATAAAAAAAAAAGATCCGGCGCATCAGTTTTTGCATATTCTGCGCCGAATCCGTTGCATCAGGCACACGCCGGATTGTGCCGGATGCCAAAAAACTGATGTGTGAACATAGCCTTAAAGATCTTTCGAGATTCCAGCAGACGGACCACCATTAATGATCACTTAGCGTTTCTCCATCACATGAATCGGGGATAATTAGTGTCTTGGGAAAAGCACTTTAAAATGCTTACAGGGGTTATCCATTATGAAGCAACCCCTACTTAATCACTTCAGGACCCCTAATAAAATAAAAACAATGGACACTCACCGCCCACAACGGCGCTTCATGGCAGGTCACATGACATCACGGTCGGCTGCAGCCAATGATCGGCTGCAGCTCTTTAATATTCTATCACAGTGGATGTTTGCTCTGATGAAATAGTAAAGGACGCGGTCATTCAACAGCTGCTGATTGGCTGCAGCAGACCCGTGACCCGCCAAGAACCGCAGCAACATCAGAGATGGCACAGCACCGCTGCAGGTATGTTTGACTCAAACGCTGCAGCAGTGTCAATATAAAACTATACAAAAGTGGGGTAATTAGAAAACACGCCACACGCGCTGTCTGACCGACGCTTTCTAAAGCAAAAAGACTTTGGAACGCAGTCTAAACATGGACACTTTAAAAGCCGCCCGGACCCCTTAAGTGACACGTTTCTCCCTGTGTGCGTATACAAGCAGAGACCTGTCAATCCAGGGCACTGGGAGGGGAGAAGCTGCCGGGGACCGAGCTTTTCAACTAGTCTCCTGCACGGCTCGGTCCACAACGGCTTTTATACTATGGTATGGTTTTTTGCATTCCAGATTCAAGCATGAATGGCTCAGATCATGCTGCCTGTGTCTGACACATGGTGCCTGTGGATCGGGCAGCATGTATAAGCTGTCAGGTTCCCTTTAAAACAAAAAATGTGTTTTTATTTTTATTTTTTCATTTGTTTCAGATTCCCCTAGAAGCCTACAGGGGAAAAAAGCAAAGCAAAAAATGCATAGCTCAACAGCATGTTTAAGGGAATCAGTCATCAGATTTCTGCTACCTAAGAGAGACGCTTGATGTACAGGCAGATATCCTGATTCCAGCAATGTGTCACTTACTGTAGTTTTGATGCATTTGCAGTTTTAAATCAGCAGATTATCACTAGAGGACTAGTAAACCTGCTGCCATCTAGTCCTACATATTCATGAGTTCTGTACAACCGCACCCACACCACTGATTAGCAGCTTTCTGCCTATGCACAGCATACACAGAAACCTGTTAAAGGGAATCTCTCAGTAGGTTTATGCCACCTAATCTGAAAGTAGCATAATGTGATTCCAGCGACGTGTTACTTACTGGGCTGCTTAGTGTAGTTGTGATAACAGCAGGAGATTATCATTACAGGACTACTTGGCGTGCTGTAGGTAGTCCAGCATATTCATGAGCTCAGTATAACTGCTAGATCTGCAGCAGAGAAAACAATGATGTTATCAAAATGACAAACAGCCCAGTAAGTGACACATCGCTGGAATCAGGGTCTCTGTCTCTACAGATAAGGGAGCAAAAACCTGCTGACAGATTCCCTTTAATCAGCGGTGCGGATGGGGTGATAAAGAGCTCAGCAGTCAGAGCACTGGTAGATAAGATAAAACAGAGATTTTATCAAAACCGCAGTAAGTGACACATCGCTGCAATCAGGGTCTCTATCCCTATATCATACTGCCCTCAGATGTAGTAACAAAAACCTGCTGACAGATTCCCTTTAAATGGCCAGAGGGCACAAGTTTTCATAGATCTCATCCTCTTTGTTTGGGCAGTTATATGCCGCAGAATTCATCTGATCACAGGGGGCCGGAGGGACCCCCGCCCTCTTATAGTTTACTAGGTACAGCTTGGTACTTATTACAGAACTGTAATATAACACCAGGCACAGTAGTGAATTTCTCTATAAGTGAAGCTGGTCCTTTAACGCTGAAGAGGACGCAGACATGGAGACCGTGGCCCTGCATGTCTAACATGAGCTTCACCCCCTCTTAATTGTTAAATGATCAGATCCTACTGTATACAGCGCTGACGTGACTCCGCACAGCAGAGGGGGGCGCCAGAGGCCTCCTATCAATATAAACAGTCTCCGCTGCCTGCACAAAACAGAAGGTCATGCCTTTCTGCTACTGGAATAACTCGCATTCTTTGGCACCAGCAGCGATCTTCACAAGTATTCCTCCGTGCAGGTCTAAAACCGAGATCTAAACAAGCGGTGTCAATATAAAACATGCCCTGCGCGCTGCCTGACCAGCGCTTCCTAATGCATAAAGCCTTGACAGCACGCACTTTGAAGGTCAACACCAAACAGGCTTCTTGATGAGGTCAATGACCGCTAAATTCAAGCATTACACCCTGGAAAATATGTCAGACACAAAGTGTTTTGTATAATGACTATGTAAGGACTCAATACAAGGCCGTATAAGAAATACAAATCCAGCCCTTTACACGCGGACTGATGCAAAAGCTGGAAAAAAGCTCGTCTCCTGCTCTGTAGACAGATACTTTGAATATAGGGTCTTCATATAAAAACATATGTACCATATTTTTCGCTTTATAAGACGCACCGGATTATAAGACGCACCCCAAGTTTAGACTTAAAAAAGGTAAAAAAAGAAAAATGGAGTCCGTCTTATACTCCGGTGTTCTCTTACTGGAGGGGGGCAGCAGTGGTGGTGAAGCGGGGCCACAGGAGGCAGACGTTGTGCTGGCAGGCGCAGCAGGTCAGTGGCAGCGGGGTCTGTGGTGACAGGCGCGGTGGCGTCCGTGGTGGCAGGTGAGGTGGTGTCCGTGGTGGCAGGAGCCTCGGGGTCCGTGGTGGCGGCAGCATCGGCGGTGAGGGAGTCGTGCAGCAGGCCGGAGCAGTGAGTGTCCCAGTGTCCGCGGTCCCGGTTCAAATGATGGCGCCCGGAGTGGTGCGTGTGCAGATGGAGCTCTCATCCAAGAGCTCCATCTGCGCACGCGCCCGCTCCCGGCGCCATCATTTGAAACTGGGACCGCGGACAAACTGGGTAACCTGCTGCACAGCCGCCCACACGCACGGAGTGGCAGCCAGCAGGCTGCCCGCCTGCGTGCAAGCGGCTGAGTACCTGTGCTTGTGTGCGTGCAGGTGGCAGCCGGGTACCTGTGGCTGTGTGCGGGCGGCAGCCGGGTGCCTGTGTGCGGGCGGCAGCCGAGTGTTTGTGTGAGGGCGGCAGCCGGGTGCCTGTTGGTGCCGGCTGCCTCCCACACACAGGCACCCGGCTGCCGCCCGCACGCAGGCACAGTCACCCGACTGCAGCAGGCACAGTCACCCGACTGCCGCCCGCACAGTCACCCGACTGCCGCCCGCACGCAGCCACAGGCACCCGGCCGCCCGATCGCCGCACAGACAGGACCCCCAGGTAAAGCTATATTCAAATTTTAAGACGCACTCCCCATTTTCCTCCCAAATTTTTGGGAGGAAAAGTGCGTCTTATAATCCGAAAAATAAGTTATCCTGTGGATTTGTACGGAATAGGATAACGTGGGGGTCCGACTGCTGGGGGCCACACTGGTCACAGGAACAAATGTGTAGAAGAAGCAGTGTTGTGCATGCGCTAGCGGTGGTTAAGCACATGCAGCCACAGGCGGGACAAGAAAGGGTGGTGGTCTCATCTATCGTATCGCCAAATACATTTAGCACGTATTCTGTGGATAGGTTACCCATTTTTCTTTTTCTACAATAAAGTAGGAAAACTACGCTCCAGATGTGAGTGTGAACGGAGCCCAAATGATGCAGAATCTGATCATTACTTGGCAGCCGTCTGTCCCTCCGAGCTCGGCTACGGCTGACATTGAGGCACAAGGTGAGATCTGCAAAGCATAAACTGGCAATTCCCAGCAGCAAGTTTAAGCCTGTACGTCTGGGTGGTTTGCATGTCCGCACAGCGCCGCACCCCCACCCCGTCCCCTCTGTGTGCAGAGCTGGCAAGAGCAGCCCCGGAAGCAGTAATGATATAGTAGAGCTCTGTCTAATGATCATTTTATACCAGGACTTGTACACATTACCGGGGGGCATCCACTGCAGTGGATATAAAAAGTCTACACGCCCCTGGTAAGATGGCAGATTTTTGCCATGTAAAAAAATTTACACCAAGAAGAATCATTTCAGGACTTTTTCAACCTTTAACGTTATCCTTAATCTATATACAGTAGATCCAATAAACTGAATTTTGTTATGTGAAGAGAAAAAAAAATAACTAAAATAATGTGGTTGCATAAATATGCACACCCATAAACTTATACTTTGTTGGAGTACCCTTTGAATTTGAGTGTATCAGCAAGGCACATCTACAATTAATCCTTGCCCACTCTTCCTGTGTCAGATTGCGGGGGCATCTCCTGTGCACACTCAGCAGGTGTACACCTATGGAGCTTAGCCGTTCTCAGAACAAAGCTCCATAGGAATCGATGGGCGTCGTGGGGCATCACATCATTGGATTACATCGGAACTTCTACAATTTCTAATTAATAAACTCACGAACGAGGGAGTGTTGGGGAGCATCTATGCAAATAAAAAAAAACACAGGGGTGAAAAAAGTTTAACTCCACACTTGCCAGGATAGTGATGGGGTTGTCTGATAGACGCTTCTCCATTACGAATCCCAGAGCTTGATGCCAACTGACATTACATTAACCCCACACATGTTACGCCGATTGCCACCACACCAGGGCAATCGGGAAGGCGAGCTTCTGCGGCGGATGCAGGCTGCTATTTTTAGGCTGGGAAGTACCCAACATCCATGCACCTCCCCGGCCTGAAAATACCAGCACCCAGCTGTCTACTTTACCTTGGCTGGCTATGAAAAATAGGGGGGACTCAATGTAAATTTTTTTGTTCACAGCAGCCTATAGCAACTTCCACATACAATAAAGCTTGTTCATTGGCTGCGCTGCATCCTTTAAACATACTTTATAATAGATGGACAGCACCTGAACTCGAACACAGACTTTTAAAAAATATCAAAAAAAAACATGTTCGGGTGGGTTCAAGCCCTGGACACCCAGTCTCTGGTATGAATCCCAAACGGTACTTTTCAGGTTCGCTCATCCCTACTGACTAAATCTGAACACAACTAACCACAACCTGGCATTTTAACAGGGTGTGTATACTTTTTAAATCCAATGCACATCTAATTTTACATCATCTACACAGAGATGGGGGGGGGGGTTAAACAAGCTGCAAGAAAAAGTTGCTCAGATTGGTCCCCCCGGCCCATCCTGACACAGATTGAAGACCACAATGTCTATAGCAGTATCAGCAAGGTACAGACAACACCATGTGCCCATCACACAAATCTGCCATAAAATTTGGCATCCGTTACACAGTGACCAGAATACGAAGACTTTTACGATGTACAGTGCTCCATTTCTATGTGGAAAGTGATATTATGACATTACCCAGCCCAGGGTTTGGAACTTAAAGAAAAAAAAGCAAGATCATACATAGTGGAAATTCTCTTCCAGGCTTCGGGCCTATTATTTCATGGCTCCCAGTAATGGTATTTTTAGAGCACATACATGCAAATATCCAGGGGTTTATATGCTTTGGAGCAATGCCACATAGCACACAGTATTCTTCCAAAACCGCCAGCTACAGTCCGGCCTCCTGTTGAAAGAGATCAGACATCAAATCCTGGGATTTCTTCATCAAACGATAGAAAATCCATTCTCTGGAAACCATTCAAAGGACACAATCGCGAAAATTACACCACATGGCGACCATTGAGCCGAGGCACTAATGCTGCACCCTGGTGCCAGGTCACACCGAGTGCCAGGACTGCCCTGTGTGTGGGGAAAGAGGCAAAGTCCTGGCTATTAGGAGGATTTCCATAGGCCTGGTGAGCTAATGGGGTATTTAATCCTGAAGCATATAAGCGGATCAGTGACTATACAGCCGCCGGGACCCCCAGAACGGAGCTGCGGCAATGCATGCTGTTCCAATCAGAGATTTTGGCACTGCCGATAGTGGACACCGGTCCGCTCAGCAGTCCAATCTACTATTATTTGCCATCATGCTGCGAGTGGTGGTCCCGGAGGCCGGACCGCCCCCGATCCAGCATTGATCACCTTTGAACGACCATTGATCACTTTGAGTTTCAAGCCAAATCTATTGCTATCAAGCTGCTGCAATGTCCGAATTTCCTGCCGCATCAGCTCCGGCACAATGGTAAAACACAAGACACTGCCCAAGGCTGCCAGATTGTACACCGCCATACGAACACTGCCATCCTCAGACATAGAGGGGCGTCTTGTATCCCGACTATGGGACTTCTGTCACCTCCTAATAGTTGGCTTAGTTTGCAAATTATTGAAAAGCTATATGAACCCATCCCAGACAAGGGCGAAAGAGGGCGCGAAAGAGAAAGAGAGAAAGAAAGAGAGAAAGAAAGAAAGAGAGAAAGAAAGAAAGAGAGAAAGAAAGAAAGAGAGAAAGAAAGAAAGAGAGAAAGAAAGAAAGAGAGAAAGAAAGAAAGAGGAGAAAGAAAGAAAGAGAGAAAGAAAGAAAGAGAGAAAGAAAGAAGAAAGAGAGAAAGAGAGAAAGAGAGAAAGAGAGAAAGAGAGAAAGAGAGAGAGAAAGAGAGAAAGAGAGAGAGAAAGAGAGAAAGAGAGAGAGAAAGAGAGAAAGAGAGCAGGAGAAGAGGAGAAAGAAGAGAGAGCAGGAAAGAGAGCAGGAAAGAGAGCAGAAAGAGAGCAGGAAAGAGAGCAGGAAAGAGAGCAGGAAAGAGAGCAAGGAAAGAGAGCAGGAAAGAGAGCAGGAAAGAGAGCAGGAAAGAGAGCAGGAAAGAGAGCAGGAAAGAGAGCAGGAAAGAGCAGGAAAGAGAGCAGGAAAGAGAGCAGGAAAGAGAGCAGGAAAGAGAGCAGGAAAGAGAGCAGGAAAGAGAGCAGGAAAGAGAGCAGGAAAGAGAGCAGGAAAGAGAGCAGGAAAGAGAGCAGGAAAGAGAGCAGGAAAGAGAGCAGGAAAGAGAGCAGGAAAGAGAGCAGGAAAGAGAGCAGGAAAGAGAGCAGAAAGAGAGCAGGAAAGAGAGCAGGAAAGAGAGCAGGAAAGAGAGCAGGAAAGAGAGCAGGAAAGAGAGCAGAAAGAGAGCAGGAAAGAGAGCAGGAAAGAGAGCAGGAAGAGAGCAGGAAAGAGAGCAGGAAAGAGAGCAGAAGAGCAGGAAAGAGAGCAGGAAAGAGAGCAGGAAAGAGAGCAGAAAGAGAGCAGGAAAGAGAGCAGGAAAGAGAGCAGGAAAGAGAGCAGGAAGAGAGCAGGAAAGAGAGCAGGAAAGAGAGCAGGAAAGAGAGCAGGAAAGAGAGCAGGAAGAGAGCAGGAAAGAGAGCAGGAAAGAGAGCAGGAAAGAGAGCAGAAGAGAGCAGGAAAGAGAGCAGGAAAGAGAGCAGGAAAGAGAGCAGGAAAGAGAGCAGGAAAGAGAGCAGGAAAGAGAGCAGGAAAGAGAGCAGGAAAGAGAGCAGGAAAGAGAGCAGGAAGAGAGCAGGAAAGAGAGCAGGAAAGAGAGCAGGAAAGAGAGCAGGAAGAGAGCAGGAAAGAGAGCAGGAAAGAGAGCAGGAAAGAGAGCAGGAAAGAGAGCAGGAAAGAGAGCAGGAAAGAGCAGGAAAGAGCAGGAAAGAAAGAAAGAAAGAAAGAAAGAGAAAGAAAAAAAGAGAGAAAGAAAAAAGAGAAAGAAAGAGAAAGAAAGAGAAAGAGAAAAAAAGAGAAAAAAAGAGAAAAAAAGAAAAAAAAAGAGAAAAAAAGAGAAAAAAAGAGAAAAAAAGAGAAAAAAAGAGAAAAAAAAGAGAAAAAAAGAGAAAAAAAGAGAAAAAAAGAGAAAAAAAGAGAAAAAAAGAGAAAAAAAGAGAAAAAAAGAGAAAAAAAAGAGAAAAAAAGAGAAAAAAAGAGAAAAAAAAGAAAAAAAGAGAAAAAAAGAGAAAAAAAGAGAAAAAAAGAGAAAAAAAGAGAAAAAAAGAGAAAAAAAGAGAAAAAAAGAGAAAAAAAGAGAGAGAGAGAGAAAGAGAAAAAGAGAGAGAAAGAAAGAGAAAGAGAAAAAGAAAGAGAAAGAAAGATAAATAGAGAGCGAGAAAGAAAGACTTTTTATGACCAGGAAGGAATTTACACATCTGAGCATGCTCGGTTACTAAAAGACGGATCCGTTGCTGGAATCTGTCATTTGACAGATTGTGACGGATCCTGAGCCCATAGGCCTTATTCTTACTAGTAAACAGTTATAGAAGAGGAGGGGAAAGGAAAAAGAGAAAAAGGATAACTGGGAAAAGGGAGGGCGGAAAAAAAAGACACGGGAAAAAAAGTAGGCAAAAAGGGAATAAAAAGGGAATAAAAAGTGTAAAAGAATATGGAATAAAACGGGAAGAGGGGAAAAAAAAAAAAAAAAAAAAAAAAAAGAGGAAAGAAAAAGGAGCAGGGAAAAAAAAAAAAAAGGAAAAAAGCAGGAGAAAAAAAAAGATTAAAAAGGGGGAAATAGGAGAGAGAAAAAGGGGAAAAGGAACAAGAGGAGGGGGGGAAATGGGGGCGGAGTGAGAGAAAGGAAAAAAGAAATGGAGAAAGCAGGAGAAAAAAAAATATGGGTTAAAGGGGGTGGGGTGGGAAAAGGAACAAAGGGAGGTGAGAAGAAAAATGGGGGTGGAGAGAGAATAAAGAGGGAAAAAAAAATGGAGAAAGCAGGAGGAAAAAAAAAAAAGGGGAAAAAAACATGGAATAAAAGGAGGGAAACAGGGGACGGGAAAAAAGTGAACAAGTAAAAAATAGGGGGACAGGGGAAAATGGGGGGGATAGAAATAAAGAGGAAAAAAAGCAGAATAAAAGTATGGAATAAAAGGGGAAGAAAAAAAAGGGGAAGGGCAAAAAAAAAAGGAAAAAAGGGGGGAGAAATGAAAAAATGGAGTAAAATGGAAGGTGGAAGGAAAAAAGTGGGGAAAAAGGAATTAAGATTAAAAAAAGTAAAAAAGGAAAATAAACTGGAAAAAGAACAAAGAAAAATCGGGAAAAGGGAGGGGTATAAATAAAGAAAAAATAAAAAGCAAAAAGGGGAAAAAAAAAAGTACAAGAGAAAGGGAAAAAGGGGATAATGCAGGGAGAAAGAAAAAATAGAAAAAAGTGGTACAAAAAAAAGGGGGGGAATAAATGAAAAAAAAGCAGGGAAAAATTAAAAGGAAAAAAAAAAAAAAAGAGGGGCAAGGAGGGTAAAAAAAAACCAAAAAGGGAAATATGGCAACCACTAGCGCTCCTGTAAAGTTATTTTTATTTATCAACACAAAAATATCATCCTATAAGTAATAAATTAGCCGGAGAAATAAAAAGGCATCAGAGAGAAGAGGCAGGGCTGACAACAGATTGGCACGATGTGTCCGGTATGACCGTAAAATGGGCAGAGGAGATTGGAGAAGAAGAAGGGGCAGCACTGTGGCTCAGTGGTTAACACTGCAGTCTTGTTGTGGCTCAGTGGTTAGCACTGTATGGTGGCTCAGTGGTTAACACTGCAGTCTTGTTGTGGCTCAGTGGTTAGCACTGTACGGTGGCTCAGTGGTTAGCACTGCAGTCTTAAGGTGGCTCAGTGGTTAGCACTGTACGGTGGCTCAGTGGTTAGCATTGCAGTCTTGCAGCGCTGGGGTCCTGGGTTCAAATCCCACCAAGGACACCATCTGCAAGGAGTTTGTATGTTCTCCCCGTGGTTGTGTGGGTTTCCTCCGGGCACTCCGGTTTCCTCCACACTCCAAAGACATACAGATAGGGGCTTTAGATTGTGAGCCCCAATGGGGACAGTGTTGCCAATATATGTAAAGCGCTGTGGAATATGTTAGCACTATATAAAAAAAATATTTGAAGATAACAGTGGTTACATACGGCAAACATATCAGCGCCGGCAGGAAACGCAATGTGTCCATCACTGTAAAGAGGAAACTGCGCTTCCAATGAAGATGTGATCAGACTGTGCGTGGCGTGGCGCAGGAGCCGGCACCTCGCACTGGAAGATCTGCAGATATCCGCCGCGCCATAGTGGGTGATAAATATTTACCGCTGAGCGTCGCAGCGGAGGATGCGGCCCATCACTGCACAGTTTCCTTTGTTCGCTAATTATATTTAAGAGAGAACTGGGAGTGGAGCCAAGCTGTCAGCAAGAACAAGGAGGACACGGCGGCGCTGCCCACGGGGCGGACGGCGGATCACAGCAGCCTCTATACATGGAGCATCCCGTATGAGCAGGCTGATTGCAGCTTTTAAGTGGCGTGTAGACTTTTACAACCCAAATTTTTGCAAAACGGAGGCACACAAGTCTGCATAGATGCAGGAAACACTTTGTAGAGCAATAAGACAATATTCCAAAGGGTACCGACAGCGAAGAGAGTTGAGCAGATTGCTAATAATCCGGGTCCGGCAGATCAGTGGTGGGTTGACAAGGAAGTCCGGATCCGATCCGGAATCCGGCCCAATATATGTCAATGTGGAGCACAATCCGGGACGAGCGAGCGAGCGCGCGAGAGAGAGAGCGAGCGCGCGAGAGAGAGAGGGAGCGCGCGAGAGAGAGAGGGAGCGCGCGAGAGAGAGAGGGAGCGCGCGAGAGAGAGAGGGAGCGAGAGAGAGAGGGAGCGCGCGAGAGAGGGAGCGCGCGAGAGAGAGAGGGAGCGAGAGAGAGAGGGAGCGCGCGAGAGAGAGAGGGAGCGCGCGAGAGAGAGAGGGAGCGCGCGAGAGAGAGAGGGAGCGCGCGAGAGAGAGAGGGAGCGCGCGAGAGAGAGAGGGAGCGCGCGAGAGAGAGAGGGAGCGCGCGAGAGAGAGAGGGAGCGCGCGAGAGAGAGAGGGAGCGCGCGAGAGAGAGAGGGAGCGCGCGAGAGAGAGAGGGAGCGCGCGAGAGAGAGAGGGAGCGCGCGAGAGAGGGAGCGCGAGAGAGAGGGAGCGCGCGAGAGAGGGAGCGCGAGAGAGAGGGAGCGCGAGAGAGAGGGAGCGCGAGAGAGAGGGAGCGCGAGAGAGAGGGAGCGCGAGAGAGAGGGAGCGCGAGAGAGAGGGAGCGCGAGAGAGAGGGAGCGCGAGAGAGAGGGAGCGCGAGAGAGAGGGAGCGCGAGAGAGAGGGAGCGCGAGAGAGAGGGAGCGCGAGAGAGAGGGAGCGCGAGAGAGAGGGAGCGCGAGAGAGAGGGAGAAACAATTATTGCCGAATTTGGATTGTGCACCCGGAATCCCGCATCCGGGTCGGACCCAGATCTACCGCTGAAACCGTGCGGATCCGGATTTTCCAGTCCGGGTCCGCACAATACTAACAGCGAACCTATACCCAGCCCTCCATCAAATGAGGTGGGGAACACATTTAGGGCGGTAGCTGAGGGTTTCCGCACCCCAGCACTTCACACGGCCGATGTTGCTGCTAATAACATCACATTACTGAATCACTGTTTTCGATCTTCACCAAAATATCCATCAAAGCAGAATCAAGGTCAGCAACAAATAGAAAAGAGCAAAAGGAGCCAGAATCATTGGAAGAAATTAGAAAAATAACAATTATTCTTTAAAAGGGGGTTGTCTGGTTTTAAAGACTATTGCTCCAAAATCTCAAGACCAGTATTGGTTGATCGGCTGCAGCGGTGATGTCACGACAACAGCACTGCAGATAGTCAGTAGGTCGTGCTGTAAACATATTTTTGGGGGGCCTCTAAGCCTATGGAGCAACAACGTTTGTCCCATAATTAAAGGGGTTTTCCTGTTTCAATGTGTAAGATAAGCTTTCAGGTAGAGTTTTCAGCAGGCTCCTTATCATCAGAGGCAGGATTACAATGACAGGTAACGGATTACAATGACAGGTAACACTGCTGATAACACCGGATCCCCCAATCACAACAAACGACCTTACCGTTGACCCTGCTCCCCCCCTTCCCTTCCCAATGATCTTTGCACACACTCAATAGATGCTTCAGTACAAAAGATAGTGTTGTCTCTAACCATTGTGGCTATGGACATGCGTTGTTTCCTGCAACTAAAAGGACATTAGAGGCTAAAAAAGCCCCAGTGGACAGTGTGCAAACGGCAACATTTCTACTTGTTATATAGATTGAGATTAATTGCAATTAATTCACATACGTATTTCCAAAACACGATAATGTTACACGTACATCTGGTATCCCTATGGCAGGGGTTCAATCTGCAGGGGTGTTTGGGGGGTTAATAAAGAGGGTGTTTTTTGTATTTTACTTTAAATATTTTTTTCGGTGTTTGTATATATTTACTTTCGCTTACAGATTAGTAATGGGGGATGTCTCATAAACCCTCTTCATTACTAATCTAAGGCTTAATGGCAGCTGTGGGCTGTTATTAACCCCTTATTACCCCAATTGCCACCACACCAGGGCAAATCGGGAAGAGTCAGGAAACATTCCGGGACTGTTGCATATAATAGATGCAACAATTCTGGGCAGTTGCAGGCTGCTATATTTAGGCGGGAGGCGGCCCAAAAAAACATGAGTCTCCACAGCCTGAGAACACCAGCCCCTGGCTGTCGTGCTTTATCTTGGCTGGGTATCAAAATTGATGGGGGAGGGGGGTGGGCTGCACACTGTTTTTATAAAATATTTATTGAAATAATTAAAAAAGTCGCATGCAGTTCCTCCTAGACTTTAGCCTGCAGCCATATGCTTTATCTGTGCTGGGATATGGGGAGGCCCTACGCCAAATAATTTATTTATTTTTACTGTATGATATAGACCCGCATACAGCGCCTGTGATTGGTTGCAGGCAGACGCTGGCACACAGGCTGGGGGAGTGTCTGACTGCAACCAATCACAGACGCCAGGATGGCCAGAAGGTGGGGAAAGCAGTGCATATGTAATGAAGGTAATGAGCGGCCCCGGAAGTGAATGGACGGTCGCGGGAGCAGTGTGACAGTCACAGCCGTGCCGTAGACTCGGGATCATGGCTCCGGCTGTGCTGACACCTCCATAAGTCAGGCTGACGTGTCACACAGGGACCGGCTCGGGGAAAATGAAGGGGATTAATAATGCAGCAGTCTCCCATTTCCATAAGACTCTGCTCTACCGGTTCTCTCCGGGAGGACACGTTCCCATTATCCCACATAAAGGCACTTTGTTCTAGCCCTTGTCATCACGATGGTGTGGTCTGTGCGGGAGATGACGACGGCTCATTCCCACATTCCCCATTACGTTTGGTGCCATCTTTAAAAGGGAACGTATCATCACAAAATGACCCATTGTCTACATCTGGATTTTGTGTAACCTTTTGGCACTGTTATGTTTCATCTCACGAGCTTTATTAATAAAAACAAAAAGGATTTTTATTTAGAATGATACATCCGCTCCTTTGAGGAAAAGTTTTCAGCAGTCTCCTTATCATCAGAGGCAGGATTACCATCACTGATATGCAACACAGCGGATAACACAGGATCCATCAATCACAATAGGTGATGTCACATCTGACCCTCCCTTCACAATGACCACGCTCATTAGACACTTTAATACAAAAGATAGGGTCGGGATCTGACCATTGTGGCCGCATACATGTGTTGTTTCCTGTAACAACAGGAAGTTAGACTCTAAAAATCCCCAGCGGACAAGTGTTATTTCTATTTTAAGTACAGATTGTGATATCGGAGGTTGGGGGGAGGGGGGTGGTAACAATATGTAACATTTAAAACAAAAACCTGATTAAATAATAGGTGATTTTCTGATGTTCTGTAATCCGGCCACACACAGGCCAACATATGGGCTGATCACATAAATCATTAAAGGGAACCTGTCACCAGAATTTTCGCTATGAAACTAAAAGACTCCCCTTCTGCAGCTAGAAAGGTTCCTCTTGCTACTGGCCCCTTTCAGACCTAAATAACAACTTTATAAAATATTAACTTTTGCTATGCTAATGAGGTTTGCTGGCCCGGTGGGCGGGCTGTATTCCGTCCGTTATCCCCCCTCCTGACGCTGTTCGCCGTCCCCCTGTGTTCATTTACATAGATGAGGCCGCCGCCCACATGTTCCACAGTGCTCCTGAAGTCTTGCGCATGCGCAGTGGCACTATCGAGGGACTGAGCACTGTGCAAATTGCAAGCGCTGGTGATGTTATTGCGCAGGCGCGAGATTATGGCCGGCGCTGTGAATGTCATCACCAGCGTCATCCAAGTGCCCGCCCATAATCTCGTGTCCGCAGTAATAGGTGACGTGGATGATATGGCCAGCGCTAGCGCATAATGGTGGAGGCAGAAGGAAAAGCGCGGGCACGAGATTATGGACAGGTGCTTGGATGACGCTGGTGATAACATTCACAGCGCCGCTCATAATCTCACGCCTGCGCAATAACATCACCGGCGCTCGCGATTTGCACAATGCTCAGGCCTGTGATAGTGCCACTGCGCATGCGCGAGACTTCTGGAGCACTGCGGAACATGAGGGCGGCGGCCTCATCTATGTAAATGAACACTGGGGGACGGCGAACAGCGGCAGGAGGGGGGGATAACTGACGAAATACAGCCCGCCCCCGGGGCCAGCAAACCTCATTACCATAGCAAAAGGTAATATTTTATAAAGTTGTTATTTAGGTGTGAAAGGGGGGCCAGTAGCAAGAGGAACCTTTCTAGAATGCAGCCCAGGAGCTGCAGAAGGGGATTCTTTTAGTTTAATTGCGAAAATTCTGGTGACAGGTTCCCTTTAAGTCCAACCACACTGGACCTCAATATATCGGGTGCTCACAGACATCCCGCAGCTCGGCCACATGCTGACCCAACACAAGATAATCATAGATATCCTGAAGACTAGCCACAAAGGACCCTGACATTTGGGATTTATCATTGATATCCTGAAATCTGGACACACGGGGTGATCATACGAGGGGCTGCTGATAAGTCTTTGGCTTTGTGATTTTTTTTTGTTTCTATGGTAACGAGTGTTACATCACATGAAAGCCTTGTGTGTAATATATGTTTTCAAAATGTTGTGTTTGTTGCTTATGGCAACAGTGTTCTACGCACGCGGGAAACAAAATGGCGGAGTCTAATGCGATATTCACAGCAACTGAGAGCAGAGGAGGGATAAAATTCTTGTTTCTGCAAGGAAAGTCTGTGAAGGATATTCATGGCGATATGTTGCAGACATAGAACTGGGTTGCCAAATTTAAAACTGGCCACTTCAGCCCCAATGATGAGGAATGTCCTGGACGACCAAGAGTGGTTGTTGTTCCGGAGATCGTCGATGCTGCGCACAACCTCATACTGGAGAATCCACGAATTTCAGCTAAAGCAATAGCAGACATCATGGGGATTTCCTAGAATGTGTTTGTGTCATTATCCATGAACATTTGGATATGAGGAAGCTTCTGCAAAGTGGGTCCCCAAATGTCTGACAACAGATCAGAGAAGCAGCGAGTGACAACTTCCCAGGCCATTTGTCAGCGTTTTGAAACTGTATCGACTGGTCACTATAGATGAGACCTGGATTTATTTGTATGACCCTGGAAACAAGGAGCAGTCAGAAGAGTGGAGGCACAGTGGTTCTCATCCAAAGGAGTTCAGGGCTCAAAAATCAGCCACTAAGGTGATGGTGTCTGTGTTCAGGGATAAGGAGGGTGTGCTGCTAGTGGACTACCTTCAAAAGGGTTCCACCATTAATGCAAGGTATTACATTGAACTTTTCGGACCAATTGAAGGCAGCTCTGAAGGCCAAAAGGTGCGGCAAGCTGTCCAAAGGAATCTTGTTCCTGCAAGACAATACATCCGCTCACACTGCACAAGCGACCACGGCAAAACTGGCAGAGCCGGGCTTCCAGCTGGTTGACCACCCACCGTATTCACCAGACCTATCTCCCTACGACTATCATCTGTTTCCAAACCTGAAGAAACACCTCAAGGGTACCAAATTTCACACCATTTCTGATGCCATGGCTGCTACAGATGCCTGGTTTGAGGCACAACCGAAATCCTTCTTTTTGCCAGGCTTACAGAACTTGGAATACCGATGTAAGAAGTGTGCGACATCAGTGGAGAGTATGTGGAATAAATGGAAAGTTTCATCCTCCTATCTCGTTTCTTTCTGGGTAAAGCCAAAGACTTATCAGCAGCCCCTCTTAGATATCCTGCAGTCCATCCATGCATGACCTGAACACACGGGGTGATCAATGATATCCTGCAGTCCAGCCACATGTGACCCAGGCACAGGGGGGTGATCATAGATCCCCTTATGTTCGCCCCCACACTTCTGATAAAACTTTCTTACCTACTAAATTTTGCAAAGGATCAAATTGTTCATCAAAATGTTTCCAGAAATAGACGAAATTACAAAAACCACAGAATAATATAGCGTCACATTTCCTGCACAATATGACAACCTGCACAGAAAGAAAACCAACACTGGCCCCCAGCAGCGCGAAGGCCACTAACTCTGGCCCCCAGCAGCGCAAAGGCCACTAACTCTGGCCCCCAGCAGCGCGAAGGCCACTAACTCTGGCCCCCAGCAGCGCGAAGGCCACTAACTCTGGCCCCCAGCAGCGCGAAGGCCACTAACTCTGGCCCCCAGCAGCGCGAAGGCCACTAACTCTGGCCCCCAGCAGCGCGAAGGCCACTAACTCTGGCCCCCAGCAGCGCGAAGGCCACTAACTCTGGCCCCCAGCAGCGCGAAGGCCACTAACTCTGGCCCCCAGCAGCGCGAAGGCCACTAACTCTGGCCCCCAGCAGCGCGAAGGCCACTAACTCTGGCCCCCAGCAGCGCGAAGGCCACTAACTCTGGCCCCCAGCAGCGCGAAGGCCACTAACTCTGGCCCCCAGCAGCGCGAAGGCCACTAACTCTGGCCCCCAGCAGCGCGAAGGCCACTAACTCTGGCCCCCAGCAGCGCGAAGGCCACTAACTCTGGCCCCCAGCAGCGCGAAGGCCACTAACTCTGGCCCCCAGCAGCGCGAAGGCCACTAACTCTGGCCCCCAGCAGCGCGAAGGCCACTAACTCTGGCCCCCAGCAGCGCGAAGGCCACTAACTCTGGCCCCCAGCAGCGCGAAGGCCACTAACTCTGGCCCCCAGCAGCGCGAAGGCCACTAACTCTGGCCCCCAGCAGCGCGAAGGCCACTAACTCTGGCCCCCAGCAGCGCGAAGGCCACTAACTCTGGCCCCCAGCAGCGCGAAGGCCACTAACTCTGGCCCCCAGCAGCGCGAAGGCCACTAACTCTGGCCCCCAGCAGCGCGAAGGCCACTAACTCTGGCCCCCAGCAGCGCGAAGGCCACTAACTCTGGCCCCCAGCAGCGCGAAGGCCACTAACTCTGGCCCCCAGCAGCGCGAAGGCCACTAACTCTGGCCCCCAGCAGCGCGAAGGCCACTAACTCTGGCCCCCAGCAGCGCGAAGGCCACTAACTCTGGCCCCCAGCAGCGCGAAGGCCACTAACTCTGGCCCCCAGCAGCGCGAAGGCCACTAACTCTGGCCCCCAGCAGCGCGAAGGCCACTAACTCTGGCCCCCAGCAGCGCGAAGGCCACTAACTCTGGCCCCCAGCAGCGCGAAGGCCACTAACTCTGGCCCCCAGCAGCGCGAAGGCCACTAACTCTGGCCCCCAGCAGCGCGAAGGCCACTAACTCTGGCCCCCAGCAGCACGAAGGCCACTAACTCTGGCCCCCAGCAGCACGAAGGCCACTAACTCTGGCCCCCAGCAGCACGAAGGCCACTAACTCTGGCCCCCAGCAGCACGAAGGCCACTAACTCTGGCCCCCAGCAGCACGAAGGCCACTAACTCTGGCCCCCAGCAGCACGAAGGCCACTAACTCTGGCCCCCAGCAGCACGAAGGCCACTAACTCTGGCCCCCAGCAGCACGAAGGCCACTAACTCTGGCCCCCAGCAGCACGAAGGCCACTAACTCTGGCCCCCAGCAGCACGAAGGCCACTAACTCTGGCCCCCAGCAGCACGAAGGCCACTAACTCTGGCCCCCAGCAGCACGAAGGCCACTAACTCTGGCCCCCAGCAGCACGAAGGCCACTAACTCTGGCCCCCAGCAGCACGAAGGCCACTAACTCTGGCCCCCAGCAGCACGAAGGCCACTAACTCTGGCCCCCAGCAGCACGAAGGCCACTAACTCTGGCCCCCAGCAGCACGAAGGCCACTAACTCTGGCCCCCAGCAGCACGAAGGCCACTAACTCTGGCCCCCAGCAGCACTATGGCCACCTCCCGGCAGTGATGACATCACATCCATCCATCTGATCTCTACAGCCAATCACTGGCCTCACCACTGATGGTTGTATGGACATGAAGACAGTGATTGGCTGTACTGGGTCATGTGGGTGGATGTGAGGTCATCACTAAGGGACATAAACAAAATCTACTGGGGTCTACGGCAGTGCAAGTTCGATACCATCAGGCGGGTGTGGCATATCTTTTTGTTATATTCAGTTTTCAGCTGTCAGACACGTTTCTCCAATTCCTGAAAAAACCCTTTAAGTCGGTGACTGATCCTATAGGATCCATAAACCAGCAAAATGCAGCCAAGGAGTCGGAGGTCCATGGCGTCTGCCGAAAGGGTAAAACACTGACGCCAGAGGCGGTAACACCTCTACACCCCCATACACAGACCAGAAAACAGCCGATCACACCTGACGACTACGGAAAGCTCCTGCAAGGGAACAAGGGAGCTGTGTACATAATACGGGCAGTGTGATCAGTGCTGTCTGCTGTCTGACCGGAAGCTAACAGAAGATTCAGGACTCGGCTCATTGTAGTCCCTGGTCGACCCCAATCCTCACGTTCCCCCCTCACGCACACACCCCATCCCCCATGTTCCCCCTCACGCACACACCCCATCCCCCATGTCCCCCCTCACGCACACACCCCATCCCCCCCTCACGCACACACCCCATCCCCCATGTTCCCCCTCATGCACACACCCCATCCCCCATGTTCCCCCTCACGCACACACCCCATCCCCCCCTCACGCACACACCCCATCCCCCCCTCACGCACACACCCCATCCCCCATGTTCCCCCTCATGCACACACCCCATCCCCATGTTCCCCCTCACGCACACACCCCATCCCCCCCTCACGCACACACCCCATCCCCCATGTTCCCCCTCACGCACACACCCCATCCCCCATGTTCCCCCTCACGCACACACCCCATCCCCCATGTTCCCCCTCACGCACACACCCCATCCCCATGTTCCCCCTCACGCACACCCCATCCCCCATGTCCCCCTCACGCACACACCCCATCCCCCATGTCCCCCTCACACACACACACCCCATCCCCCATGTCCCCCTCACACACACACCCCATCCCCCATGTCCCCCTCACACACACACACCCCATCCCCCATGTCCCCCTCACACACACACACCCCATCCCCCATGTCCCCCTCACACACACACACCCCATCCCCCATGTCCCCCTCACACACACACACCCCATCCCCCATGTCCCCCTCACACACACACACACCCCATCCCCCATGTCCCCCTCACACACACACCCCATCCCCCATGTCCCCCTCACACACACACACACCCCATCCCCCATGTCCCCCTCACACACACACACCCCATCCCCCATGTCCCCCTCACACACACACACCCCATCCCCCATGTCCCCCTCACACACACACACCCCATCCCCCATGTCCCCCTCACACACACACACCCCATCCCCCATGTCCCCCTCACACACACACACCCCATCCCCCATGTCCCCCTCACACACACACCCCATCCCCCATGTCCCCCTCACACACACACACACCCCATCCCCCATGTCCCCCTCACACACACACCCCATCCCCCATGTCCCCCTCACACACACACACACCCCATCCCCCATGTCCCCCTCACACACACACACACCCCATCCCCCATGTCCCCCTCACACACACACACACACCCCATCCCCCATGTCCCCCTCACACACACACACCCCATCCCCCATCACACACACCCCATCCCCCATGTCCCCCTCACACACACACACCCCATCCCCCATGTCCCCCTCACACACACACACCCCATCCCCCATGTCCCCCTCACACACACACACACCCCATCCCCCATGTCCCCCTCACACACACACACACCCCATCCCCCATGTCCCCCTCACACACACACACACCCCATCCCCCATGTCCCCCTCACACACACACACACCCCATCCCCCATGTCCCCCTCACACACACACACACCCCATCCCCCATGTCCCCCTCACACACACACACACCCCATCCCCCATGTCCCCCTCACACACACACACACCCCATCCCCCATGTCCCCCTCACACACACACACACACCCCATCCCCCATGTCCCCCTCACACACACACACACACCCCATCCCCCATGTCCCCCTCACACACACACACCCCATCCCCCATGTCCCCCTCACACACACACACACCCCATCCCCCATGTCCCCCTCACACACACACACCCCATCCCCCATGTCCCCCTCACACACACACACACCCCATCCCCCATGTCCCCCTCACACACACACACCCCATCCCCCATGTCCCCCTCACACACACACCCCATCCCCCATGTCCCCCTCACACACACACACCCCATCCCCCATGTCCCCCTCACACACACACACCCCATCCCCCATGTCCCCCTCACACACACACCCCCCATCCCCCATGTCCCCCTCACACACACACACCCCATCCCCCATGTCCCCCTCACACACACACCCCCCATCCCCCATGTCCCCCTCACACACACACACCCCCCATCCCCCATGTCCCCCTCACACACACACACCCCCCATCCCCCATGTCCCCCTCACACACACACACCCCCCATCCCCCATGTCCCCCTCACACACACACACCCCCCATCCCCCATGTCCCCCTCACACACACACACCCCCCATCCCCCATGTCCCCCTCACACACACACACCCCCCATCCCCCATGTCCCCCTCACACACACACACCCCCCATCCCCCATGTCCCCCTCACACACACACACCCCCCATCCCCCATGTCCCCCTCACACACACACACCCCCCATCCCCCATGTCCCCCTCACACACACACACCCCCCATCCCCCATGTCCCCCTCACACACACACACCCCCCATCCCCCATGTCCCCCTCACACACACACACCCCCCATCCCCCATGTCCCCCTCACACACACACACCCCCCATCCCCCATGTCCCCCTCACACACACACACCCCCCATCCCCCATGTCCCCCTCACACACACACACCCCCCATCCCCCATGTCCCCCTCACACACACACACCCCCCATCCCCCATGTCCCCCTCACACACACACACCCCCCATCCCCCATGTCCCCCTCACACACACACACCCCCCATCCCCCATGTCCCCCTCACACACACACACCCCCCATCCCCCATGTCCCCCTCACACACACACACCCCCCATCCCCCATGTCCCCCTCACACACACACACCCCCCATCCCCCATGTCCCCCTCACACACACACACCCCCCATCCCCCATGTCCCCCTCACACACACACACCCCCCATCCCCCATGTCCCCCTCACACACACACACCCCCCATCCCCCATGTCCCCCTCACACACACACCCCATCCCCCATGTCCCCCTCACACACACACCCCATCCCCCATGTCCCCCTCACACACACACCCCATCCCCCATGTCCCCCTCACACACACACACACACACCCCATCCCACACACTCCATCCCCATCCCCCATGTCCCCCTCACACACACACACCCCCCATCCCCCATGTCCCCCTCACACACACACACCCCATCCCCCATGTCCCCCTCACACACACACACACACCCCATCCCCCATGTCCCCCTCACACACACACACACACCCCATCCCCCATGTCCCCCTCACACACACACACCCCATCCCCCCCTCACACACACACACCCCATTCCCCATGTCATCCCCTCACACACACCCCATTCCCCATGTCATCCCCTCACACACACCCCATTCCCCATGTCCCCCCTCACACACACACACACACCCCATCCCCCATGTCCCCCCTCACAGACACTCCATCCCCCTTCTTCTCACCGATCACGATCCTCAGATGCTTCAGCCGGGTCAGGACGTCCTTCTTGGGGTCCAGCACTTTTTGGGTTGATTTCTTCACATCCCCGTGAGTTTTTTTAGAGAACATCCCGGATGAGAGGAGGAGGAGGACGCCCCGGCCCAGCCCCGGGTGTCTCCCCTCCAGGTAACGGTATATTCGGGCGTCCCGAGCAGAGGACACGGACTGCCCCGGTCCCGGGGATAGGATGGGAGGGGTGCGGGTGTCCCCGCTCTGACAGCAGCAGGTTACACAGATACATCCAACATGGCCGCCCCCGTCTGACTCCAGCATAACAAAGCAATCGAGCGCCGAGCAGGTCCCCGCACGCTGCTGCCACCTCGTGTCCAAAATGTATATATACGAGGTGGATTCCTGCTTGAGTCAGAGAATGGGGGCTCCTGGAAACGCACAGTCTGTACGGGCACAGAGCAGCCATGTCTGCTGCACACATGAAAATCCAGGCCACTGCGCTCTCACCTGGATCACACACCTTCAAATCAATGGTCTCGTCTCACAAAAGAGGTTTTAAAAGATTTTTTTTTTTTTTTTTTGCTGAAGTGTTGTTTTTTTGTTGTTTTGCAGCCTTTGGATTGGACAATGCCCAGTGTGAAGCGGATTCTATCAGGAGCTGCTCTTATTCCACAGGGTTTTTGTCAAAACCTCACATGAACAGCAAAGTGGCTTGTGCTCAGAAGAGGAAGAGTTTTCCAAGCGTTTTTGATGCTTTGCTTAGGAGGATTTTGGAGCAGATTAACTAAAAAAAAACCCCTTAGTGTGAGCATGGTCTTCGGCTACATACCTGATGTAGGAGTCCTTGTGCTGTCCGCTGTTTTCTTGTGCGGAGCATGGACCCAGTTTCATTGATTCATGCACACATCAGTTTTAAAAACATCCGCGTCCATAGGAATCGGAACAGGTCCTACTCTCAGGTCCTATTCTCAGGTCCTCATTCACTCTTAGGTCCTATTCTCAGGTCCTCATTCACTCTTAGGTCCTATTCTCAGGTCCTCATTCATTCTCAGGTCCTCATTCATTCTCAGGTCCTCATTCATTCTCAGGTCCTCATTCATTCTCGGGTCCTATTCTCAGGTCCTCATTTATTCTCGGGTCCTATTCTCAGGTCCTCATTCATTCTCGGGTCCTATTCTCAGGTCCTCATTCATTCTCGGGTCCTATTCTCAGGTCCTCATTCATTCTCGGGTCCTATTCTCAGGTCCTCGTTCATTCTTGAGCCCTATTCTCAAGTCCGCATTCACTCTTAGGTCCTATTCTCAGGTCCTCATTCATTCTCAGGTCCTTTTCTCTGGTCCTCATTCATTCTCGGGTCCTAATTCATTCTCAGGTCCTATTCTCAGGTCCTCATTCATTCTTGGGTCCTATTCTCCGGTCCTCATTCATTCTCGGGTCCTATTCTCAGGTCCTCATTCATTCTCGGGTCCTATTCTCAGGTCCTCATTCATTCTCGAGTCCTATTCTCAAGTCCTCATTCACTCTTAGGTCCTATTCTCAGGTCCTCATTCATTCTCAGGTCCTTTTCTCTGGTCCTCATTCATTCTCGGGTCCTATTCTCAGGTCCTCATTCATTCTCAGGTCCTATTCTCAGGTCCTCATTCATTCTTGGGTCCTATTCTCCGGTCCTCATTCATTCTCGGGTCCTATTCTCAGGTCCTCATTCATTCTCGGGTCCTATTCTCAGGTCCTCATTCATTCTCGGGTCCTATTCTCAGGTCCTCGTTCATTCTTGAGCCCTATTCTCAAGTCCGCATTCACTCTTAGGTCCTATTCTCAGGTCCTCATTCATTCTCAGGTCCTTTTCTCTGGTCCTCATTCATTCTCGGGTCCTAATTCATTCTCAGGTCCTATTCTCAGGTCCTCATTCATTCTTGGGTCCTATTCTCCGGTCCTCATTCATTCTCGGGTCCTATTCTCAGGTCCTCATTCATTCTCAGGTCCTTTTCTCTGGTCCTCATTCATTCTCGGGTCCTATTCTCAGGTCCTCATTCATTCTCAGGTCCTATTCTCAGGTCCTCATTCATTCTTGGGTCCTATTCTCCGGTCCTCATTCATTCTCGGGTCCTATTCTCAGGTCCTCATTCATTCTCTGGTCCTATTCTCAGGTCCTCATTCATTCTCGAGTCCTATTCTCAGGTCCTCATTCACTCTTAGGTCCTATTCTCAGGTCCTCATTCATTCTTAGGTCCTATTCTCAGGTCCTCATTCATTCTTGGGTCCTATTCTCAGGTCCTCATTCATTCTCGGGTCCTATTCTCAGGTCCTCATTCATTCTCGGGTCCTATTCACAAGTCCTCATTCATCCTCAGGTCCTATTCTCAGGTCCTCATTCATTCTCAGGTCTTATTCTCAGGTCCTCATTCATTCTCAGGTCCTATTCTCAGGTCCTCATTCATTCTGAGGTCCTATTCTCAGGTCCTCATTCATTCTCAGGTCCTATTCTCAGGTCCTCATTAATTCTCAGGTTTTATTTTATCCATTATCAGACTCTGCCATTAAAGTCTATGGGGATCTGTATAAAACAGGTGAAACTAGGAAGACAGGGTTTGTACTTCAGAGTTTCCTCCAAGTTTAACTGATACATTGTTAGTCCTCTTTCACACATCCGGGTACGTAACACACGTGTATGCGTGTGTATGTCTTATACGTGAGCTGTCCCTTTGCCATCAGTGTGAATCCTGGATAGCACACGGACAGCATGAGCTAGTATACTTACCTGTCTTTGGCGCTGCTATCTCCAGCACTGCTGTTATTTCCAGTTCCGCGGTGAGTGCAGTGAATATTCATGATCTTAATGAGCGGGCCCGGAAGCAACAGCAGAGACAGGTATGTATAAAAATTATTTTATTTTCATGTGACCTGTGTTTCCTCTGGTACGTGTCATAATGATGTCACACGGATCTGGAGAAGAACGGACATGTTGCTGTGTGGAGCACACGGACATGTGGTTCATGTCAAAACACAGACGTGTGCTCAAACCCATTGAATTTAATGGGTCTTCTATAAGTGTGAAAATGGATGTCACACGTAGCAGAGACACGGATGTGTGAAGGAGGCCTTAAAGGGGTTGTCCACTACTTATATATTGATGGCCGATCCTTAGGATAAATGTCTGATGGGCCGGGTTATGACACCCCCAGGTTCTGGGGATGCCCTGTATTCTGATAGCAGCCATGGCTGGGTACTGCACATCTGCCCCTTATTGATCTGAATAGGAGGCGGATGTGCAGTACAGGCTGCGGCCACCATCAGAAGATGGAGCAGCTCCAGAACTGAGCATTTGCCGCCGGCACAGAGACCAGCTGTTCGGGAGCGGGGTGCGGGGTGTCGGACCCCGGCCGATCAGATATTGATGACCTATCTTAAGGATTAGCCATCAATGTAAGGCCCCCATCACACGTCCGTAAAAATCACGGACGTGTCTGAGATGCGTTTTGCCCTCGGTGAGCCATGTTTATGGCCTACGTGTGTTATCCGTAATAACATACGGAGAACGGGAACTTTCTACTCACCTGTCCCTGGCGTCGCTGTCCATGGTGCTGATCTTCGGTCTCCGGTCCTGCCGACTCCCCGCTGCTACAGCTTCCGGCCGCAGTGAAGTGAATATGCAATGAGTATAATGAGCGGCGGTCGGCAGCAAGTGACAGCAGCGGCAGAGACTGGAGGGCTGGAGAAGGGGAGTAAAGGTTTGTTATTTTTTTCTTTGACACGTGAGTTTTCTCCGGCGTGTGTCACACGGGACCGCATCCACACTACATCCATGTGGTCCGTATGCGGGCCGTGTGACACCCGTGATGCCGGAGAAAACGTAGACATGCCTAAGTGTGGAACACACGGACACGCGTATGCTCCACACGGACACATGATCCATGGCAAAACACGCACGTGTGCGCAGACCCATTGATTTTAATGGGTCTACGTGTGCCCGTGTCTCCGGTACGTGCAGGAACGTACCTAACACGTACCGGAGACACGTGCGTGTGAAGGGCCGTTCTCCGTGTGTTTATCACGGATAACACACGGAGAACACACGTAGTGCCATAAACACGGCTCACGGAGGGGAAAACGCACCTTTGACACGTCCGTGAAACACGTGCGTGATTTTCACGGACGTGTGAAGGGGGCCTAAGAGTCAATGGATACAAAACGTTCAGACAGTATCTGCTTCAGGCTGGAGTCACACGAACGTGTCACAAAACGGTCCCATTCTGATCTAGGAGACTCCGATCATTGGTATCCATGTGTACTGCGAGTGATATGCAAATGGGTGGATTTTTTTTCTCACTTGTCATCTGTGTGCTGTCAGTGTGCTATCCGTGTGCTGTCAGTGTGCAATCCGTGTGCTGTTAGTGTGCAATCCGTGTGCTGTTAGTGTGCTATCCATGTGCTGTCAGTGTGCAATCCGTGTGCTGTCAGTGTGCTATCCGTGTGCTGTCAGTGTGCTATCCGTGTGCTGTCAGTGTGCAATCCGTGTGCTGTCAGTGTGCTGTCAGTGTGCTATCCGTGTGCTGTTAGTGTGCTATCCATGTGCTGTCAGTGTGCAATCCGTGTGCTATCCGTGTGCTGTTAGTGTGCTATCCATGTGCTGTCAGTGTGCAATCCGTGTGATGTCAGTGTGCTATCCGTGTGATGTCAGTGTGCTATCCGTGTGATGTCAGTGTGCAATCCGTGTGATGTCAGTGTGCTATCCGTGTAATGTCAGTGTGCTATCCGTGTGATGTCAGTGTGCTATCCGTGTGATGTCAGTGTGCTATCCGTGTGATGTCAGTGTGCTATCCGTGTGATGTCAGTGTGCTATCCGTGTGATGTCAGTGTGCTATCCGTGTAATGTCAGTGTGCTATCCGTGTGATGTCAGTGTGCAATCCGTGTGCTGTCAGTGTGCTATCCGTGTGATGTCAGTGTGCAATCCGTGTGCTGTCAGTGTGCTATCCGTGTGATGTCAGTGTGCTATCCGTGTGCTGTCAGTGTGCAATCCATTTATTCCTCAGCAGCTATTAGTCATTTACAGGACCATTTACAGTGTTCTGTGCTATATGATAGTAATGTATTCATAAAAAACGGATGTCACTGGGATGATCCGTGTAGCGTCCATTTTTTCTTGCACCCATTGACTTGTATTGGTGAGTCTCGCACGATTTCAGCAGCATGTTGTGACTTTTCTCTCATTCAGAATCTGGATGATAAAAAAGCTGACCAACTGCTCTGCCTCATTGACTAAGGCCTCTTTCACACGCCCGTGAAAGTCACGCACGTGTTTCACGGACGTGTCAAAGATATGTATTGCCCTTGGTGAGCTGTGTGTATGGCACACACGTGTTCTCCGCATGTTATCCGTGATAACACACGGAGAACGGGAACTTTCTGCTCACCTGTCCCTGGCGTCGCTGTCCGTGGTGCTGATCTTCGGTCTCCGGTCCTGCCGACTCCCCGCTGCTGCTGCTGCTTCCGGCCGCAGTGGAGTGAATAAGCAATGAGCATAATGAACAGCGGTCGGAAGCAAGTGACAGCAGCGGCAGAGACAGGAGGGCAGGAGAAGGGGAGTAAAGTTTTTGTTTTTTTTTAAATAGACACATGTCTTTTCTCCGGTGCGTGTCACACAGAACACATCTGTGTGGTCCGTGCGACACCCGTGATCCCGGAGGAAAACGGACATGTCGGCGTGTGGAGCACACGGGCACACATAAGTACGGAACGGACACACATTCCGTGTAAAAATACTTACGTGTGCCCGAAACTATAGGAAAACATATGTCAACGTGTGCCCGTGTCTCCGGTACGTGAGAAAACTGTCCATACACGTACCGGAGGCATGGACGTGTGACAGAGGCCTTACATTGGTCCGAAGGCAATGACAGATTTTCTCACATTGCACTCTCACAAGTCATACGCTCGTGTGAGTGTGCGCTCGTGTGAGTGTACGCTTGTGTGAGTGTGCGCTCGTGTGAGTGTACGCTTGTGTGAGTGTGCGCTCATATAAAAAAATGGAATGAGAAAATGAATGGATGCAACTAAGATGACACCTGAGAAAATGGTGACAAGGATGTGTGACCTGAGGGCGAGATCACAGGGGCCTTTCCTTAGCGGAGCACCCACAGTGATCGGCAGTGTGACCAGTGCGGGCGCGGTGCACACCTCATCCGCCGCAGTGCGCGCACACACACAGACAGCCGCAGCACATCTTGTATATATTCTACACTTAATAAACTTTTTTATTCCATTAAAATGTTTTAGATATTTTATACTTGAGAGACGAGATCCTCCGGAATCTGTCAGTGCGGAACTGGCGGCAATCCCGGCTGCAGAGGGGATACCATTACCCATGGAGAGTCTCCGCATTATCCTGTCCTCTCTTGCATTTGTCTTTTGATGGCAACCAGCATACTTGGGGGACTTGAAAGAATTTGTGATGTTGTAAAGATGCAATAGTCTCAAAATCACAGATTTGTAATGACCTACTTCTCTTGCTATAGCTGATAGGGTCACCCCTTTGGCTTTCAGCTGGACAACCTGCTGCTGGAGGCTTTCAGTCACTTTGGAATGGCACAATAATGTTGAAAAGTCAGTGAAAACTGGAAAGTTAGGCTTCCAGGTGCATAAGGAAATGAGCACAAGGTGCCAGATTGACACCAATAACTTGCAGGTATCTGAAAGTGTTCTCTAAGGCCTAAGACACACGGCTTGAAAATTGGACTGAGTGGAATGTGATAAAACATCTCATTCCACTCGGACCAATATTAGCCTGTGTGACTCAGCGCACATGAGCGATTATTTTCTCAGCCCTAATCGCACCGAGAAAACAGTCGCAGCATGCTGCGGGTGCAATGTGATCCTTGTTTCTCTCGCACCCATTCAAGTCTATGGGGCGAGAGAAACATCACACTGCACTCGCATTACACCAGTGTACCGCGAGAATGCAGGGCGAGAATGGCAATAGCCGGCAACGGAGGAGAGAGGGAGATAAATCCCTCCCGCCCCTCCTCGGCGCTAGCCCGCCCCTCCTCAGCACTGGCACTCCCTTCCTCAGTGCTGGCCCTCCCCTCCTCAGTGCTGCCCCCCCCCCTCAGTGCTGGCCCTCCCCTCCTCAGTGCTGCCCCCCCCCCTCAGTGCTGGCACTCCCCTCCTCAGTGCTGGCACTCCCTTCCTCAGTGCTGGCACTCCCTTCCTCAGCGCTCGCCCTCCCCTCCTCCTCAGCGCCGGCACTCCCTTCCTCAGCGCTGGCACTCCCTTCCTCAGCACTGGCCCACCCCTCCTCAGCGCTGGCCCACCCCTCCTCAGCGCTGGCCCACCCCTCCTCAGCGCTGGCACTCCCTTCCTCAGCGCTGGCACTCCCTTCCTCAGCACTGGCCCGCCCCTCCTCAGCACTGGCCCGCCCCTCCTCAGCGCTGGCCCGCCCCTCCTCAGCGCTGGCACTCCCTTCCTCAGCGCTGGCCAGCCCCTCCTCAGCGCCAGCCCGCCCCTCCTCAGCACCGGCACGCCCCTCCTCAGCGCCGGCCCTCCCCCCACAGCTGAGGTCCGATCGCATGATCGGACCTCAGTTGCAGTGACACTCGGCTCTGCTGTGCTGCCAGCGTGAGCCGAGTGTCATGCGAGGCGATCGCAGTAGTCCCCGTGTGGCCCCGGCCTCAGTTTTCTTTTACATTTATCTCATTTACATTTTTATTATTTGCTTTACAATAAATTCAATTCATAAAATAAGCTTAAAATCCTGCGAGTTTCCGCATGTGAGGATATAATCACATAGGACGACGCAATGACCGCAACATTTAGGAAATTGTGTGTTCTCTAATTTTGATCTCCAGCACACTACATTCTGAAGTCTATTTTTCACACAAAAAGTTCCATTTTAATTATTAAGCACCATCCTGATGTTCCAAGACCCCTATGATGTTATGGGGTCACTGGGGTGGTCACTAGTGGAAATGTTGACCTTAATGCCTTGTTAGTTCTGGCTGATAACTGTCTACAAGTTTAGGCATTAAGGAGGAACCCTAACCCAAATTACATTTTATAGAGATAGGATATTTTTTTTCGTTTGAAAACTATAGAAAACGTCAGCTCCGCTCCCCTCAAAGCTGGGGGAGCTCGGTTCAGGGGGTGCAGCCGGACTTTAGATAAAGTTCGATTTGGGACCTGGACTTAACCTGAACACCTCTATATATAGTAGATAATGCAACAGGAGATGTCACAGGTCACCCCCTCCTCCTGTAAAATCACCAATAACACCTCTATATATAGTAGATAACACAACAGGAGATGTCACAGGCCACCCCCTCCTCCTGTAAAACGACTAATAATACCTCTATATATAGTAGATAACACAACAGGAGATGTCACAGGTCACCCCCTCCTCCTGTAAAACGACTAATAACACCTCTATATATAGTAGATAACACAACAGGAGATGTCACAGGTCACCTCCTCCTCCTGTAAAACGACTAATAACACCTCTATATATAGTAGATAATGCAACAGGAGATGTCACAGGTCACCTCCTGCTCCTGTAAAACGACTAATAATACCTCTATATATAGTAGATAACACAACAGGAGATGTCACAGGTCACCTCCTCCTCCTGTAAAACGACTAATAACACCTCTATATATAGTAGATAACACAACAGGAGATGTCACAGGTCACCTCCTCCTCCTGTAAAACGACTAATAACACCTCTATATATAGTAGATAACACAACAGGAGATGTCACAGGTCACCCCCTCCTCCTGTAAAACGACTAATAACACCTCTATATATAGTAGATAACACAACAGGAGATGTCACAGGTCACCTCCTCCTCCTGTAAAACGACTAATAACACCTCTATATATAGTAGATAATGCAACAGGAGATGTCACAGGTCACCTCCTGCTCCTGTAAAACGACTAATAATACCTCTATATATAGTAGATAACACAACAGGAGATGTCACAGGTCACCTCCTCCTCCTGTAAAACGACTAATAATACCTCTATATATAGTAGATAACACAACAGGAGATGTCACAGGTCACCTCCTCCTCCTGTAAAATCACCAATAACACCTCTATATATAGTAGATAACACAACAGGAGATGTCACAGGTCACCTCCTCCTCCTGTAAAATCACCAATAACACCTCTATATATAGTAGATAACACAACAGGAGATGTCACAGGTCACCTCCTCCTCCTGTAAAATCACCAATAACACCTCTATATATAGTAGATAACACAACAGGAGATGTCACAGGTCACCTCCTCCTCCTGTAAAACGACTAATAATACCTCTATATATAGTAGATAACACAACAGGAGATGTCACAGGCCACCCCCTCCTCCTGTAAAATTACCAATAAGACCTCTATATACAGTAGATAACCAGACCATTCTGTCTTCTATTGCAGTCAATCAGTCAGAGCTTATATATTCCTGCCTGTGTGAAATATGAGTCCTGGTGGACAGGGTAGCGATCTGCAAGGTTTCTGTTTGTCTTTATGTATGGATATGGAAAATAATCGTGTGTGTGTGTGTGTGTGTGTGTGTGTCCGTGTCTGCTAAAGGAATCCGTACCGTCGCATTTACAGTCATGAAATTTTGCACAGACGCCCCATGTGACCAAGGGAGCGTCATAGACTATGTTTTGATGGGAAAATTTAACCCGGTGCTTTACAGTTACTCTCCAACAAACCTGCCTCTATTAAAGTAATTGGAGCTGTGAGTAATTGGCTGTTATAGGAACAAAATAATTGTTAGTATAAGAAACTTATGTGTGAGGTAATAAGATGTCGGTGGGGAGACGGATAGAGAGACAGAAAGAGACAGACTGGGAAAGAGACAGAGACAGTCAAAGAGTGACAGAAGCAGACAGACAGGGAAAGAGACAGAGACAGACAGAGACAGACGGACAGGGAAAAAGACAGAGAGAGAGACAAACAGTCAAAGAGACAGAGGCAGACAGAGACAGACAGGGAAAGAGACAGATAGAAAGAGACAGAAAGACATAGACACAGACAGAGAAAGAGGTAGACAGGGAAAGAGACAGAGACAGACAGGGAAAGAGACAGAGAGAGAGAGACAGACCGTCAAAGAGACAGGGCAGACAGAGTCCGACAGACAGAGGCAGACCGGGAAAGAGACCGAGAGAGAGAGAGACAGGGAAAGAGACAGAGACAGGGAAAGAGACAGAGACAGGGAAAGAGACAGAGACAGGGAAAGAGACTGGGAAAGAGACATAGACAGATGGGGAATGAGACAGACGGGGAACGGGACTGACAGACAGAGACAGACACAGAGAAAGACAGAGAGACACAGAAGAGACAGACAAAGAGAGAGACTGATACAGAGAGATAGACACAGACAGACAGAGAGATAGACACAGACAGACAGACATGGATAGAGACAGACAATAACGAATAACGTTTGGAACACCATTCTAAGTCTGAACTGGGTGCAAAAAACCTAAAAAAACATCACTATGGGGAGATAAGGTATGCACACCAGTGACTATGGAAGGGGAATACATGGAATAGCAGAAACTGCTGTGTGAATACTGACATGAAAAATCCAATAGCTATGTGTAAGAATGAAATGTGAAAAATGGAATCTGCATTACTGCCATGAACATATGAATCAAGAGAAATTTAGCTACTGAATTGATCAATGCAATAGAGCCCCAACACTACGCCAAAGTATTCCTCTACGTTGGGGTAGCTAAATTTCTCTTGATTCATATGTTCATGGCAGTAATGCAGATTCCATTTTTCACATTTCATTCTATACATATAGCTATTGGATTTTTCATGTCAGTATTCACACAGCAGTTTCTGCTATTCCATGTATTCCCCTTACATAGTCACTGGTGTGCATACCTTATCTCCCCATATGGATAGAGACAGAGACACACAGACAGAGACAGAAAGACAGTTACTATCCCGGGCAACGCCGAGTACTACAGCTAGTAACATATAAAAACAAAAAAATGACTTCAAAAGAGACCACATATAATGAACAGGGGACGGGATATTTTATTACCAAACACCCATCCTCTTCGTTAGGGCTCACACAGACGAGGGCAGAATTCGGCGGTGTGCTATACGATGATATGATTTGGGATTGGACAGCACACTGACCCGTTATTGAAGGATTTACTTCTGTCTGACTGACCGTGAGAGAATAAATGGCAGCACACACTACTCTTTTCCAGGTTTCAGATGAGACTCATCCATTCACCCTCAACAGGTTCCACATGGAACATCCAAGTGGCAAATGCTTATATTGCTATATTTTTTATTGTAAAGCTGTGCTGGGCTCCACCACCTTCCCCTATGGCTGCTGCCCTCTGCCATGCTCTACACCAGGTTTATGCAGGGCTCCACCACCTTCCCCTATGGCCACTGCCCTCTGCCATGCTCCACACCAGGTTTATGCAGGACTCCACCACCTTCCCATATGGCTGCTGCCCTCTGCCATGCTCCACACCAGGTTTATGCAGGACTCCACCACCTTCCCATATGGCTGCTGCCCTCTGCCATGCTCCACACCAGGTTTATGCAGGACTCCACCACCTTCCCATATGGCTGCTGCCCTCTGCCATGCTTCACACCAGGTTTATGCAGGGCTCCACCACCTTCCCATATGGCTGCTGCCCTCTGCCATGCTTCACACCAGGTTTATGCAGGGCTCCACCACCTTCCCCTATGGCCGCTGCCCTCTGCTGTGCTCCACACCAGGTTTATGCAGGGCTCCACCACCTTCCCATATGGCTGCTGCCCTCTGCTGTGCTCCACACCAGGTTTATGCAGGGCTCCACCACCTTCCCATATGGCTGCTGCCCTCTGCCATGCTTCACACCAGGTTTATCCAGGGCTCCACCACCTTCCCATATGGCTGCTGCCCTCTGCCATGCTTCACACCAGGTTTATGCAGGGCTCCACCACCTTCCCCTATGGCTGCTGCCCTCTACTGTGCTCCACACCAGGTTTATGCAGGGCTCCACCACCTTCCCCTATGGCTGCTGCCCTCTGCCATTCTCCACATCAGGTTTATGCAGGACTCCACCACCTTCCCCTATGGCCACTGCCCTCTGTTGTGCTCCACACCAGGTTTATGCAGGGCTCCACCACCTTCCCCTATGGCCCCTGCCCTCTGCCGTGCTCCACACCAGGTTTATGCAGGGCTCCACCACCTTCCCCTATGGCCCCTGCCCTCTGCCGTGCTCCACACCAGGTTTATGCAGGGCTCCACCACCTTCCCCTATGGCCCCTGCCCTCTGCCGTGCTCCACACCAGGTTTATGCAGGGCTCCACCACCTTCCCCTATGGCCGCTGCCCTCTGTTGTGCTCCACACCAGGTTTATGCAGGGCTCCACCACCTTCCCTTATGGCCGCTGCCCTCTGTTGTGCTCCACACCAGGTTTATGCAGGGCTCCACCACCTTCCCCTATGGCCCCTGCCCTCTGTTGTGCTCCACACCAGGTTTATGCAGGGCTCCACCACCTTCCCCTATGGCCGCTGCCCTCTGCCATGCTCCACACCAGGTTTATGCAGGGCTCCATCACCTTCCCCTATGGCCGCTGCCCTCTGTTGTGCTCCACACCAGGTTTATGCAGGGCTCCACCACCTTCCCCTATGGCTGCTTCCCTCTGCTGTGCTCCACACCAGGTTTATGCAGGGCTCCACCACTTTCCCCCATGGCCGCAGCCCTCGGCTGTGCTCCACACCATGTTTATGCAGGGCTCCACCACCTTCCCCTATGGCCGCTGCCCTCTGTTGTGCTCCACACCAGGTTTATGCAGGGCTCCACCACCTTCCCCTATGGCTGCTTCCCTCTGCTGTGCTCCACACCAGGTTTATGCAGGGCTCCACCACCTTCCCCTATGGCTGCTTCCCTCTGCCGTGCTCCACACCAGGTTTATGCAGGGCTCCACCACCTTCCCCTATGGCTGCTTCCCTCTGCTGTGCTCCACACCAGGTTTATGCAGGGCTCCACCACCTTCCCCTATGGCTGCTGCCCTCTGCTGTGCTCCACACCAGGTTTATGCAGGGCTCCACCACCTTCCCCTATGGCTGCTTCCCTCTGCCGTGCTCCACACCAGGTTTATGCAGGGCTCCACCACCTTCCCCTATGGCCGCTGCCCTCGGCTGTGCTCCACACCAGGTTTATGCAGGGCTCCACCACCTTCCCCTATGGCCCCTGCCCTCTGCCGTGCTCCACACCAGGTTTATTCGTGGCTCGGCACGCTCCCAGGTCTGATCTTTATGGATCAACTTTCTACCAACAATCCCAGTGCCCGGCCCAAACTGAACTATTCTGCAAAGTGCCGTCATTACCGCTCCAGAAACCACCCCTTTCAGAGAGTCCCTTTATACGGCACATAATCGCTTTCTAAAGCCATCGGCCTTTGATTGCTTCAGGCTGACGCCCCGTCTGTTTATAAGCCGCCCGGCAGCCACGCTGTTTCGCTTTGCCACCCGGGACTTGTAGTTCTATGGTTCATGAATTCCCTGAACACACAACCAGGGCTGACCGGAATAAAACTATAAATCCCAGCGTGCAGTGCAAACTCCAAGACCGGCCCTGCGCTCTCCACCAAACCTAAGGCTGTGCAGTAAAGAAAGAAATGCTGCAGCGAATCAGAAAGAGGAGGTCGAGATGGCAGCCAATCATTTTTCTAAAAGTTGTGCCATGAGGGCGGTGTCATAAAATTAGTAAGATACTGTGAGCCCTGGGCGGTCCTGGGAGGGAGGCGAAGCTGAGGCGCTGGTGGGGAGGAAATGCCGGTCCATTCACGGGAGAAGAAGGACAGCAACCACAATGACATGGAAGTGGACTACGCGGAGAACGAGGGCAGCAGCTCCGAGGACGAGGACACTGACAGCTCCAGCGGCAGCGAGGAGGGCGACAGCTCGGGTAACGTGCAGCCGGGACCGCGCCGCCCGGGGAAGGGGGATAAAGCGCCTGCGGGGATGTGCACCCGGGGGATAAAGCGCCTGCGGGGATGTGCACCCGGGGGGATAACCTGCACCGCCCGGGGATAAAGCGCCTGCGGGGATGTGCACCCGGGGGATATAGCGCCTGCGGGGGGATGTGCATCCGGGGAATAACCTGCACCGCCCGGGGATAAAGCGCCTGCGGGGATGTGCACCCGGGGGGATAAAGCGCCTGCGGGGATGTGCACCCGGGGGGATAAAGCGCCTGCGGGGATGTGCACCCGGGGGGATAAAGCGCCTGCGGGGATGTGCACCCGGGGGGATAAAGCGCCTGCGGGGATGTGCACCCGGGGGGATAAAGCGCCTGCGGGGATGTGCACCCGGGGGGATAAAGCGCCTGCGGGGATGTGCACCCGGGGGGATAAAGCGCCTGCGGGGATGTGCACCCGGGGGGATAAAGCGCCTGTGGGGATGTGCACCCGGGGGGATAAAGCGCCTGCGGGGATGTGCACCCGGGGGGATAAAGCGCCTGCGGGGATGTGCACCCGGGGGGATAAAGCGCCTGCGGGGATGTGCACCCGGGGGGATAACCTGCGCCGCCCGGGGGGGGGGATAAAGTGCCTGCGGGGATGTGCACCCGAGGGGAATAACCTGCGCCGCGCAGTACAGACACAGGTGCCGCTCATCCCTGCCGAGTGCTCCCGGGGAGATCTGCGCCTGCATCAGCAGATGTGACTGCAGCAGAGACACCAGGTGATGGCAGGTAGCAGCACAGGCATGGCAGATGGCAGGTGGCGGCAGCACAGGTCACAGAGGTGGCAGGTGGCGGCAGCACAGGTCACAGAGGTGGCAGGTGGTGGCAGCACAGGTCAGAGGTGGCAGGTGGCGGCAGCACAGGTCACAGAGGTGGCAGGTGGCGGCAGCACAGGTCACAGAGGTGGCAGGTGGCGGCAGCACAGGTCACAGAGGTGGCAGGTGGCGGCAGCACAGGTCACAGAGGTGGCAGGTGGCGGCAGCACAGGTCACAGAGGTGGCAGGTGGCGGCAGCACGGGTCACAGAGGTGGCAGGTGGCGGCAGCACGGGTCACAGAGGTGGCAGGTGGCGGCAGCACGGGTCACAGAGGTGACAGGTGGCGGCAGCACGGGTCACAGAGGTGGCAGCTGGCGGCAGCACGGGTCACAGAGGTGGCAGCTGGCGGCAGCACGGGTCACAGAGGTGGCAGGTGGCGGCAGCACAGGTCACAGAGGTGACAGGTGGCGGCAGCTCAGGTCACAGAGGTGACAGGTGGCGGCAGCTCAGGTCACAGAGGTGACGGGTGGCGGCAGCACAGGTCACAGAGGTGCGGCAGTCCCCAGGAACCCGTTCCTTTGCACACAGCACGTTATGCCTTATGCCCGTCGGGACCTCTTTCCCATAACCAGAAGGGTTATTGATTTCGGGAGCGCTGGAGCCATGCACCTGTAGGGCTCATATCCCTGACATACTTACCACTTTTTAGTCTGGGTACTTATGGACGCCTGACAATCACGGCTGTGAATTAATCGCGCTGGCTACCTCAAAATATCCGCTACAGCACCTTACCCTGACCTGAATGGACTTAAGCTAGTGGAATCCCTTTATGGTGACAGCCGCTCTGACCACTCTTTCCTTATGGCAGTGGATTGACGCCATAATTTACATACCCTGTACTCCTGTAACGATTCTTCTGCATCCCCATAGCCAGGGGTGATATTGACCTCAGGAACATTGGAGCCATATTCCAGTGGAAATTACACCCTTTACTCACTACCTTTATGTTCCTGCATCAATTGTGCCGCATTTCTGAGTACATAGCCATCAGTACGCCCTGCACTAAGACAAGTCCTGATTGAGGAAGACCGGATACGGTCGAAACGTTTGCTCATAAGGACAGTTTTTCTATGCAAATTTTGAAAAGTAAATGGAATTGATTTAAGACTTTTTGCTGAGTATTGTCTTTATTGGGGGTAGTGTGCCGGAGTTCTCCTCTTATAAGTGATACTTTTTCTCCAGAGCACCTAGTAGGTGACGCAGGGTCCTATTCACTTTACAGGTCACAGAGATGACAGGTGGCAGCAGCACATGTGGTAGCAGCATGGATGACAGGTGACAGCAGCATGGATGACAGGTGACAGCAGCATGGATGACAGGTGACAGCAGCACGGGTGGCAGAGATGACATGGATGACAGGTGGCAGCAGCACATGTGGTAGCAGCATGGATGACAGGTGACAGCAGCACGGGTGGCAGAGATGACATGGATGACAGGTGGCGGCAGCATGGATGACAGGTGTCAGCAGCAGGGGTGGTAGGGATGACAGGTGGCGACAGCACGAGTGGCAGGGATGACAGGTGGCGGCAGGAATGACAGGTGACAGCAGCATAGATGGTAGGTGGCGGCAGCAGGGGTGGTAGGGATGACAGGTGGCGGCAGCAGGGGTGGTAGGGATGACAGGTGGCAGCAGCAGGGGTGGCAGGGATGACAGCTGGTGGCAGGGATGTCAGGTGACAGCAGCATGTATGGCAGGTGGCGGCAACACGAGTGGCAGGGATGACAGGTGACAGCAGCAGGGATGACAGGTGGCGGCAGGAATGACAGGTGACAGCAGCATAGATGTTAGGTGGCAGCAGCATGGGTGGCAGAGATGACAGGTGGCGGCAGCAGGGGTGGCAGAGATGACAGGTGGCGGCAGCAGGGGTGGCAGAGATGACAGGTGGCGGCAGCAGGGGTGGCAGAGATGACAGGTGGCGGCAGCAGGGGTGGTAGGGATGACAGGTGGCGGCAGCAGGGGTGGCAGGGATGACAGGTGGCGGCAGGGTTGACAGCTGGTGGCAGGGATGTCAGGTGACAGCAGCATGTATGGCAGGTGGCGGCAACACGAGTGGCAGGGATGACAGGTGACAGCAGCAGGGATGACAGGTGACCGCAGCAAGGGCGGCAGGGATGATAGGTGGTGGCAGGAATGACAGGTGACAGCAGCATGGATGGCAGGTAGCTGCAGCAAAGAGGGCAGGCAGCAGCGATGACAGGTTATGGCAGCATAGGTGGCAGGTGGTGGCAGCACAGGTTGTAGAGTTACTGGCGGCAGCAGCGCGGGTGTAGTGCAGATGTCGCTGCTCTGTCGCACACATGGGGCTCGTAGCCTGATTTTCTCCTTTTGGCTAATCCGTGTTCTCCAGGCTCCTATCCTGAGCAGTGAGTGTGGAGCGGATGTGGCCCCGGGCCCTCGTGCAGCTGGTGATGGCGGCCCCTTGTCGGAGGCAGATCTTCAGGTCTCCGGCCACATTAATCATTACAGGAGGATCCCTCAGTAATTGATTTGCGGTGAAATCTTTCCGTCTGCCGGCTTTATGGATAATGGAATTGGTCTCATTAATCAGGAATCTTTTGGTATTAACCCTTTGTGGCAGGATCCGTATTTTGGACGCAGAAATGTGAGGTAGTCGTCTGCTTTCATTATGTATTTCGCCCTTGAGTAACGTGTCGGGCGGTGCTCACATCCGCAGTGGGAACCGCAGAGTCCTCCACTTTTGGCAGAAGAATATCACGTGTGCAGTTTTTTGGGTTTTTTTTTTTCCCCATAACACCCCAGTGTAACAAGACCCATCATACTTTGAGGTCCATCTTGTGACGGCCCCGGCACAGCGTTGCGGCATACAGAAGGCTCGGTGCCGATTATTCTGATTGTTGTGGTTTATTGTTTATCTCTTGGTTACATTAAGAAAATACAATCTGCATCTTTGTCACATTTTTCTCCGTCCATAATACAGAAAAATATCCTTTTCTTTTTTGCAGAAATGGATGACGAGGATTGTGAGCGGCGGCGGATGGAGTGCCTGGACGAAATGTCGAACCTCGAAAAGCAGTTTACAGATCTCAAAGACCAGTACGTCCTGTAATAAGACTCTTGTAGTAATGTGCCCATATTGTACCCTATTGAAGTAATTTACCATATTGCCCCCATCTTGTAATAATGTGCCCATATTGCCCCATCTTGTAGTAATGTGCCCATATTGCCCCATCTTGTAGTAATGTGCCCATATTGCCCCATCTTGTAGCAATGTGCCCGTATTGAGCCCTCTTGTAGCAATGTGCCCGTATTGAGCCCTCTTGTAGCAATGTGCCCGTATTGAGCCCTCTTGTAGCAATGTGCCCGTATTGAGCCCTCTTGTAGCAATGTGCCCGTATTGTGCCCTCTTGTAGCAATGTGCCCGTATTGTGCCCTCTTGTAGCAATGTGCCCGTATTGTGCCCTCTTGTAGCAATGTGCCCGTATTGTGCCCTCTTGTAGCAATGTGCCCGTATTGTGCCCTCTTGTAGCAATGTGCCCGTATTGTGCCCTCTTGTAGCAATGTGCCCGTATTGTGCCCTCTTGTAGCAATGTGCCCGTATTGTGCCCTCTTGTAGCAATGTGCCCGTATTGTGCCCTCTTGTAGCAATGTGCCCGTATTGTGCCCTCTTGTAGCAATGTGCCCGTATTGTGCCCTCTTGTAGCAATGTGCCCGTATTGTGCCCTCTTGTAGCAATGTGCCCGTATTGTGCCCTCTTGTAGCAATGTGCCCGTATTGAGCCCTCTTGTAGCAATGTGCCCGTATTGTGCCCTCTTGTAGCAATGTGCCCGTATTGTGCCCTCTTGTAGCAATGTGCCCGTATTGTGCCCTCTTGTAGCAATGTGCCCGTATTGTGCCCTCTTGTAGCAATGTGCCCGTATTGTGCCCTCTTGTAGCAATGTGCCCGTATTGTGCCCTCTTGTAGCAATGTGCCCGTATTGTGCCCTCTTGTAGCAATGTGCCCGTATTGTGCCCTCTTGTAGCAATGTGCCCGTATTGAGCCCTCTTGTAGCAATGTGCCCGTATTGAGCCCTCTTGTAGCAATGTGCCCGTATTGAGCCCTCTTGTAGCAATGTGCCCGTATTGTGCCCTCTTGTAGCAATGTGCCCGTATTGTGCCCTCTTGTAGCAATGTGCCCGTATTGTGCCCTCTTGTAGCAATGTGCCCGTATTGTGCCCTCTTGTAGCAATGTGCCCGTATTGTGCCCTCTTGTAGCAATGTGCCCGTATTGTGCCCTCTTGTAGCAATGTGCCCGTATTGTGCCCTGTTGTAGCAATGTGCCCGTATTGTGCCCTCTTGTAGCAATGTGCCCGTATTGTGCCCTCTTGTAGCAATGTGCCCGTATTGTGCCCTCTTGTAGCAATGTGCCCGTATTGTGCCCTCTTGTAGCAATGTGCCCGTATTGCGCCCCCATCTTGTAGCAGTGTGCCCGTATTGCGCCCCCATCTTGTAGCAGTGTGCCCATATTGTGCGTGCAGGATTCCCCGCTGCCGTCCTCAATGTCTGATAGGTCTTCTGAATTTTGCTGTGCCAAAATAGTACAGAATGAGATACTAAAGAGGTTTCCAAAGGGCACCCCAAATGCTTCCAGTTATGTAAAATATCATGGCCAGCTGATTCTCGCCCCCACACCATTCCAGTCTCTGTATTTTGACTGCTGCAGTGACATCACTGAAGCAGCATGCATCACCGCTGCAGCCAATCACTTTAGTCAGCATCTCATGCTGTCTACGTATGCACAGCCGCTGAGCTGCAAGAGTTTGGAGTCCACTTTGCTGAAAGTATAAAACCCCTTTTTAATGACGCATTGAAATAAGAGATCTCGTCCACAGAAAATGTTATAAATGTATAGCTGCTCCGGTTCCCATCAATTGTACCTGTATTTGTCTTGATATTTGGCCCCAATTATGCTCTGACCTCAGTGGAGAGGGGGTGGGAGTTCCCATTCCAAATGTCTGCCTATTGCACCCACCCCTCCGGCTGACAGCGATGTGCACTGGGGTCCCCATTCTTGAGAAAGTTGTGGGCCACACTGGTGGGATCTACATTCACTACATGTGTCTTTTTGTGGATAACAGAAATGTGCGTAATAGAACAGGCACCATTAATGTATAATGCTGAGCTTTCTAACAAGTCTTTTACCTCACCTCAGAGCTAATTCACAGATGGCTCAGTGCTGCTGTGTAAGATCCTTCTATGCTCCCACAGCTTGTTTGTGTGCGTACAATTGAAAGAGCAGGAATCCCTCTCCGTGTGCTGCGCTGTGTATGACAGAGACCACCGCTCAAGTCTCTGCTGTCCCCCAGTGCTTGACATTAATGACCTATGATGGCAGACTGGAGATTTTTTTGGGACCTTAGACTGTGAGGTTGGACTGCTTAGTGGTTAGTAGTGTATAGTATGGTAGCTCAGTGGTTAGCAGTTTACTGTGGGTAGCACTGTGGGTCATAGTTAGCGCTGCACGGTGTCTCAGTGGTTAGCACTCTACAGTGCGCTGTGTAGGGGTCCAGGGACGGGGGACCCCAAATGTTTAATATGTCATGGTTGCTGTTCTGGCACGAGGGCGCAAGGGCCGTGTTCCCTGGGTGGTCTACAACGCTGATGTTCCCTGCTATCGGCCCCATACAGAATCCACAGCCAATGGATTGACCACAGACACAGGTCTGGGGGATAACAGCCGCTTTAATACAGCAGGAATGAAGAAATCCAACGCGCAATATATGTTTTTCCAGCACCCATGACAGCACCACAATGTAAGGGTGCCGTCATGGGTTCAGAAAAATACATTATTACTTACTGGTAATGTGTGTGGTTTTTTTTTTTTTTTTTCCCCTGAACCCATGACTGCACCATGATGTAAGGGTGCCGTCATGGGTGCTGGAGAAATACGGAATGACTTACCGGTAATGTGTTTTTTTTCAGAACCCATGACGGCAGCACGATGTAAGGGTGCCGTCATGGGTGCTGGAGGAATACGGAATGACTTACCGGTAATGTGTTTTTTTTCAGAACCCATGACGGCAGCACGATGTAAGGGTGCCGTCATGGGTGCTGGAAAAATACATAATTACTTACTGGTAATGTGTTTTTTCTGAACCCATGACGGCACCATGATGTAAGGGTGCCGTCATGGGTGCTGGAGAAATACGGAATGACTTACCGGTAATGTGTTTTTTTTCAGAACCCATGACGGCAGCACGATGTAAGGGTGCCGTCATGGGTGCTGGAAAAATACGTAATTACTTAACGGTAATGTGTTTTTCACAGTCTCTCGTGGGTAAGCCACGGGAAAGAGTTGAATACTGAAGTGCAATTAGGGTTCTGGAGCTTTAAGAGCACAAATTGTTTGAGATGTAATCCTGGTATGCTTTTAGAAGCAGCTTCAGAGTCTTTTGTAGCTTAGAATAGGAGGGTAGGTGCAATAAGGAGATTGTACAGACCTGGAGTCCTGGGGTTAATATGACTGCTAGGCACGGCACATGCAGATGTACTTGTAAGCAAATGAAGAAAGTTGCCCAGTGCGTTACGGGGACCGGACGGCTGGTGCGTGGACAATGGCCTGCAAGCCACTAATGTTGCATTGGGATGGGAGACCCTCAAACTTTCCCAACCCACGTGTAGTAGGGTCTGGTATATACTCAGTATGTCTTACTGTATGAAGATGCACGGGGTATATCCGGACAGCGAGGATTCAGGATAGCAAGCCTTCAGAATATTGGCTGTAAAAGTCTGGAAATGCTGGAATTCTAGGTCCTGGCAGGAGATTTTGTGGGGAAGACTCTCCACATGTGCTCTGCTCCCATCAGGAGTCATCGAGAACTCTGCCTAGCCAGACAGAGACTGGAAGTAGCCCCACCTATTGAGCCATGGGACCAAGTCACTGGTCCATAGGAAAACCCAATTTACACTTCAGATTCTTACAGTGGAAGGTAAATATAAACCATACATACATTTTCACCAGTAGATGGTGCTAGAACACAACAAAGGAGAAATACATTACATGTAAGTGAATTTAGCTATAAGTGCATATTCTAAAGCTCACACACGAAAGGGACTATATGTAGAGGGGCAGCTGGGGAATGAGCTGTAGAGTGCAGGAGCTACTCACAATCCAAGGGTACTTAAAGGGACAGACACAATCTGAACTGAGACACTACAGCTGCAAGGTGGCTCAGTGGTTAGCACTGTACAGAGGGCTGCATGGTGGCTCAGTGGTTAGCACTGTACTGAGGGTTGCATGGTGGCTCAAAGGTTAGCACTGTACAGTGGGATGCATGGTGGCTCAGTGGTTAGTACAGTACAGAGGGCTGCATCGTGGCTCAGTGGTTAGCACTGTACAGTGGGCTGCATGGTGGCTCAGTGGTTAGCACTGTACAGTGGGCTGCATGGTGGCTCAGAGGTTAGCACTGTACAGTGGGCTGCATGGTGGCTCAGTGGTTAGTACTGTACAGAGGGCTGCATGGTGGATCAGTGGTTAGCACTGTACAGTGGGCTGCATGGTGGATCAGTGGTTAGTACTGTACAGAGGGCTGCATAGTGGATGTGGTTAGTACAGTAGGCTGCATGGTGGCTCAGTGGTTAGCACTGTAAAGAGGGCTGCATGGTGGCTCAGTGGTTAGTATTGTACAGCTGGCTGCATGGTGACTCAGTGGTTATGACTGACAAGTGGGCGGAACGGTGGCTCAGTGGGTTGCATGGCGACTCAATGGTTAGCACTGTACAAGTGGGCGTCACAGTGGCTCAGTGGGCAGCACTGAGGTCCTGGGTTCAACTCCCACCAAGGATAACATCTGCAGGGAGTTTGTATGTTCTCCCCGTGTTTGAGTGGACTTCTTCCGGGTTCTCCGGTTTCCTCCCACACTCCAAAGACATACTGATAATGAATGTAGATTTTGAGCCCCATTGGGGACAGTGATGATGTCTGTATAGTGCTGAGGAGTATGTGGTGCTATATAAACAAGCATAATAAATAATTTAGTTATGATCCCTTCCCTTTCGATATTGCTGCTTCATTTCTCATTGTTTATTCGTAGACTTTACAAAGAACGGTTGAGTCAAGTGGATGCCAAATTACAAGAGGTGATTGCTGGGAAAGCTCCCGAATACCTGGAGCCCCTGGCAGCGCTGCAGGAGAACATGCAAATACGGACCAAAGTCGCAGGTACAAAGCATTGCATACGTGCAGAAAGAATTAGTAATAATTATAAAAAATATTGTTTTTTTATATATATATATATATATATATATATATATATATATATATATATATATATATATATATATATATATATATATATATATATATATATATATATATATATATATATATATATATATATATATAATATATAATATATATATATAATATATAATTATAACGTCGTCCATGTGTAAATCGTTTTATCCATTGAAACCAAATGGATTAAATACTTCAGATCCCGAAAATAGAAGTCGTTCTCTTCTGTTGTGTTTTTCTCCAGTGGAGGGGAAAAAACACAGAAAACTGACTGTATTATTCATCGATGCACTTTTCCAGCTATACAGCCTCTGCCACTACCTTATAGGATTTGCAGCTGTTGTTGAGCGCTGTCTCCAGTAGGCGCCCCCTGGTGGTGAAAGAATTGTACTATTTATCTTAAATTCTCAGAAACGAGGTGTTTTTTTTTTTTTTTTTTTAACCTTGTAGAGAGAATCTGTGCTCCAACCTTTTTGTAGTTAGTTATTTTTTTTTTTTATTGCTATGGATAGGTGTCTAAGTGTCCCCATCCACTTATTCTGCGTAGCGTGTTCCCTCTATGTACAGGACGCGTTGTTGATTGGACTGACGAGTCATTCTGGTTGTGTTGCTGTTTTCCAATCTTCTTTTTACTTTTTATTTCAGGCATTTACCGGGAGTTATGTCTAGAGTCTGTAAAGAACAAGCATGACTGCGAGATCCAAGCTGCACGCCAGCACTGCGAGGTAGGAGTCTGCAACGCCGTGCTGCGATCATGTGTAAGGTGTATTTATATTCTATATACAGAGCAAAGTAAATACATATAGGAATGACTGTTCAGGAACAAAAAAAACCAAACCCTTATGGGGTTAATCTGCAGGTTAATAGCATTCTGACACCGTGCAGCTGCTGCCCTGAGAGCCCCGCTGCCCGGAGTAAATGATCTTTTATTCCTCCCAGCAGCCGCAGGCTTTCAGTCATAGGGGCTTCAGTCACAGCTCTGTACATAGTGAACAATGGCTGTAATCGCTCCCCTAGCACAGACAGCCGGCTCTGCATTACTTCAATATAGAACTGCTGCCAATCAGTGGCGGAGTTGCGGTTGCAGCCACCGGTCACTATATGTTGTGCAGTGACTGAAGCAGAGTCCCTCTGATGAAAAGTTATTTTCCTCCCGTCAGCGAGGCTCTCAGTGCAGCAGCCGCACAATGTATCAGAAAGCTATTAACCCCATATTTCCAGGTTACATGGCAGGTCCCCTGTAAAGGGGGTTATCTCATATTATTAAATGGGTAAAATTGCAAAGTGCTTATGAAGAGAAGAAACTTTGCAATTTACCTCTTGTTAAAATTCTTCTTCATTCTCAAGAACAGAGGGATTTTGAATTCTGTTGTGCGCTGCTTGTTGCGTGCGTTACCGACCACCTCGGCAGAGTATCACAGGTGGCCGGTATTCTAGGAGAGAAGTGCGGGATCCAGCCAGCTTCAGTGTCCGTGCTGGAGAGGCAAAGCTGTTTCTACTTGCAGTGCCATTGCACTTGGTTGGGACCATGCCGCCGGTCTGCGCTGTCAGTCTTCAGGAGCGCACACCTCCACACCCAGGCAGGAAGCCCAGATGCTGGGGAGCGGTGCACTCCTGAACACTGGAGATAATAAGTACACCCCTTTTATGTGGTTCATATAAATAATTGACCAGTGCACATCTTGTATCATATCATATGCCACTCCATAATAAACTGAGAAAGGACAGAAGATGATGGAGCATTTAAGGCTTATTATAAAAATATCAACTTTATTAAGTACAAAATTGACTTACCCATAACTCAAGCGGTGGTCAATCAAGAGTCCCACATCAACATAAAAGACCCTCCAACGCGCGTTTCGCTGAACAATAGATATTGTAGCTTCTTCAGGGAAAGTCAGCCAGTGATAAATCAAATCAATCGCCCTGAGACTAAAGGCCCTGTTACACGCAACAACATATCTAACGATATGTCATCGGGGTTACGGAATTCGTGATGCACATCCGGCGTCTTTAGCGATGTTGCGTGTAAGAGCTCCGAGAGGGTGTTAACGATCAAAAATACTCACCTTATCGTTGACATGTCGTTCTAATCCCAAATATTGTTGCTGTTGCAGGACACAGGTTGTTGGTCGTTCCTGAGGCAGCACACATCGCTACGTGTGACACCCTGGGAACGGCGAACAGCTTACCTGCGTCCTCCGGCAACGAGGTGGGCGTGTCGTGAATGCGGAGGTTCTCCGCTCCTTCACTTTAATTGGCCGTTTGCTGTGATGCCGCACGAACCGCCCCCTTACAAAAGGCGGTTCGCCAGACACAGCGACGTCGCTAGGCAGGTAAGTACGTGTGACTGGTCCTAACGATGTTGTGTGCCACGGGCAGCAATTTGCCTGTGACGCACAACCGACGGGGGCGGGTTCTTTCACCAGCAACATTGCTAGCGATATTGCTGCGTGTAAAGCCCCCTTTACCCATAACTCAAGAGGTGGTCAATCAAGAGTCCCACATCAACATAAAAGACCCTCCAACACGCGTTTCGCGGAACCATACATGTTTTAGCTTCTTCAAAGAAGGTGATGTTGTAGCTTCTTCCCTGAAGAAGCTACAACATTTGTTCCGCAAAACACGTGTTGGAGAGTCTATTATGTTGATGTGGGACTCTTGATTGATCACCACTTGAGCTATGGGTAAGTCTCAGGGCGATTGATTTGATTTATCTCTGGCTGACTTTCTTTATTGCGTCCTTGATATATTTAGACTGATAGAATCAGCCAATGATATTGGATGCACTAAGCTAAAATCCCTTCTGGGTTTTTATCAGGGCTGTGGAGTCGGTAAGCCAAACCTTCGACTCCGACTCCGACTCCTCAAATTCTCTTGCACCGACTCCGGCTCCGGCTCCGACTCCGACTCCGACTCCTACATATATTGCTTATAGTTAGGTGAAAAATTTATTGTAGTACATGAATATGTGTATGTGAACATCAGACATTTAATAATTTTTATGATACAATAATCAAGATATTTGGATAGAACATAAAATATATTTATTGGAATACAACTTTAGAACACAAACTGTAATAAATTGTAAATATGTAATACACTATGTAATATACAGTAGATTACATATATATCTTGTGTGTGTATATACACTATACTATAGATACTATATACTATATACTAATATATATATATATATATATATATATATATATATTTATATATATATATATATATATATATATCTATAGTATATAGTATATAGTATCTATAGTATAGTGTATATACACACACAAGATATATATGTAATCTACTGTATATTACATAGTGTATTACATATTTACAATTTATTACAGTTTGTGTTCTAAAGTTGTATTCCAATAAATATATTTATGTTCTATCCAATTATCTTGATTATTGTATCATAAAAACAATTAAATGTCTGATGTTCACATTGTACTACAATAAATTTTTCACTTAAATATAAGCATTATACTAAATATTATTTAGTAAAATATTCAGCACATTCTGCATTGCACTCCTGTCCCCAATTTATTATATATTTTAGGAGTCGGAGTCGGTGCATTTTATACCGACTCCGACTCCGACTCCACCAAAATGAGCTCCGACTCCGACTCCGACTCCACGACTCCGACTCCGACTCCACAGCCCTGGTTTTTATAGCGTTTGGGGGGCCCCCTTCTTGTCAGCCACATGAGATATATATATATTTTATATATTATAGCCCCCCCCTTCTTGGACTTCCCATTATTCTTGTGTTTGTTGCCTGGGCCCCCCACTAGCATGTGGGTTTTTCCCTGCCGCCCATGACAGCACCACATGAGAGAGATAGGTTCCGCCCACATCAGGACAGGAAACCCACTGATAAAAAGGCGGTACCTCTCCTCCACATCAGTTTGGTTTCCTGTCCTGGTATGGACAACCCATTGCTGTCCAAGGTCCGTCCCGGTGTGGAAGACTGGTACTTACCTGAAGCCGGTGCTCGGGCCTGGCTGCACCCCCCCTCGGTCTCAGACCTCTGCGGCGGTGAGGCGCGGGCCTGGAGCGGGAGCTCGGCCCGGCGTCGCTCCAGGGATGTGCGCGCTCACGGCGGCCGCTGGAAGGCTTGTCCCTGCTGTGCAGCACGCTGGAGTGAAGCTGGACGCTCCGGCCGGAAGTGACGCGATTCCATGGTGACGTGCGCAATGCGACCAGGAAGTGACTGGTGTGCGCATGCGCACTAGGATCCAAGATGGCGGCGCCCATGTAACGAGACAAATGTGACCGGCGCTTGGGACTGGTGAGTTTTTTCTCCTCCTTTGTTACCATTATGGCAGGAGATTCACCCCGCAGCAAGGAGCAGCGCAAGGAGTCGCCACAGCGTGGCTCGGAACGCGGCTCTGCGGATCGTTCCCGGAAGGCTGTATCCAGTCCGGGCAGCGTTCGGTCGGTGGGTCCCAAGAGGTCCAAGGGAGATAAGCCGCCTCCTGATCCGGTATTGCCTGGAGTCGTGGGGGTGAGTGGACTTCGTGGTCTTCCATGTTTCTAAGTCCCAGTTTCCGTGTCCCCTCTCTTGTTAGGTACCGACAAAATGTGCCTCCAAGCAGCGTCACAAGGAATGTGCCATATGCCACTCCTCCCTGTCTTCGGATTACACCAAGGCCCTGTGTGCAGGCTGTATTCAACAGACCCTACTCAAAGAGGGGCCGGGGTTCTCATCTGAATTACGTTCCATTATCAGAGCGGAAGTACAGGAGTCCCTTAAATCCCTTAAGGGGGGCAAGAGGCGCAAGAAATCCCGTCATCATAAGCTGTCTACTCCCGATACCTCGGCGGGTTCGGCTCAGGGCTCTCGGTCGTCGGGATCCTCGGGATCCTCCCCCTCCGATTCTGGCTCCTCTTCCGATGAAGGTGGTCGTCCTTGTTTTCCTACAGCAGACGTAGGACCTTTGGTGAAGGCAGTACGTTCGACCATGGGTATAGTGCACCCCCGGGGGCCCGAATCTACCCAGGATGTCATGTTTGGGGGCTTGGATTCCAGGAAGCGTAAGGGGTTTCCCATTCCCCAGAAGGTTCAAAGTCTCATTGCTGACCAGTGGAATAAAGTGGACAAAAGGTTGAATCTTAGCTCTTCCCTTAAAAGGAAGTACCCTGTGGATGAAGAAGCGTCTACCTCTTGGGATAGAACCCCGAAAATTGATGTCGCTATTGCCAAGGCGTCTCGTTCCACTACCTTGCCGTTTGAGGACTTGGGGTCCCTTAAGGATCAGCTGGATAGGAAGGCTGATGGTTTTCTGAGAGGTACATGGGAGTCTACGGCAGGTGGCTTGCGCCCGGCCGTGACCAGCGCCTGTGTTGCCCGGTCTTTAATGGTGTGGCTTCAGCAGTTAGAAGACCAGTTGCGCAATGACACTCCTAGGAAAGATATTATCTCGTCCTTGCCCTTAATACAGGGTGCTGCTGCCTTTATGGCTGATGCCTCGGTTGATTCTTTAAGACTATTTGCCAGGTCGGCGGCGCTTTCCAATTCCGCGCGTCGGGCCCTCTGGCTGAAAACTTGGAAGGGTGATGTCCAATCCAAGGGGCGACTATGCAGCATGCCTTGTGAAGGTGCCTATCTTTTTGGCTCTGGCCTGGACGACCTCCTCACTAAGGCATCCGATAAGAAACAGGGGTTTCCAGTTTTTCCGGTGGCGTCCTCTCGCAGCCGGCCCTTTCGGAGACGTCAGTTTTTCGCAAAGAAGTCTCAAAAACCGCAGGATCAGTGGAAGGACCGTAGAAAGCCTACCTCGGGCTTTCTCTTTGGCAAGCGCTCCGATAGTAAGCCCAAGCCCTCTCAATGACGCCTGTCATCAGGTAGGGGGTCGGCTGTCCCTCTTCCTCCATGCATGGCAGGCAATCTCCTCCAACAGGTGGCTCCTTCAGATTGTGGAGGAAGGGTTAAAATTGGACTTCCGTTCACCCCCTCGGGGGTCTCTCATAATAACTTCCTTGCGGTCCCCAGAGCGGCAGATGGCCTTGGAAGTGGAAGTGCTAACTCTCCTCTCGAGGAAGGTCGTTCAGGAGGTCCCCATAGAACAAGAAGGGGACGGCTTTTACTCCACTCTGTTTCTGGTTCGGAAGCCGGACTCCACCTTCCGCACCATCTTCAACCTGAGGAACTTAAATTTGCATCTGGTGCAGCGAGCCTTCAAAATGGAGACCATGAAGTCAACTGTCAGGCTGTTGTATCCAGAGTGTTTTATGGCGGTCCTCGACTTAAAGGACGCCTATTATCACATCCCTATTTTTCCGTCTCACCGGCGGTTTCTCAGGTTCGCACTACACGTCTCCGGGAGGCTGAGACACTTCCAATTCGCAGCGCTGCCATTCGGGCTTTCCATGGCCCCACGGATCTTCACCAAAGTCCTCGCGGAGGTCATGGCACATGTCAGGGAACAGGACATATTGATCATTCCGTATCTGGACGACCTCCTGATAGTGGGTCAGTCGGAGTCTCTATGTGCGGCTCACGTGACCAGGGTCATCACCATCCTGGAAAGCCTGGGGTGGGTGGTGAATCAGCAGAAGTCCAGACTCCAGCCTCTCCAGTGTCAAGTCTTCCTGGGTCTCGTCTTGGACTCCACCAGCCAGTTGTGCCACCTGCCAGAGGACAAGGTCGCCAGGATCTTGTCCTTTCTCTCTTCCGTAAGGAGTTGCCCAAGCATGTCCTTACGGCAGGCTATGTCGCTGGTCGGGACTCTTACCTCTTGCATCCCTGGAGTATGGTGGGCCCAACTGCGTTCCAGAATCCTCCAGATGGAGGTCCTTCAGTTTCAGAGACTGTTTGGAGGCTGTTTGGAGAAACAATTGACCCTGTCTGCAGCCACCTTGCACTCCCTGGGTTGGTGGCAGGACCCCTCTCACCTCCGGATGGGGGTTCCTTGGCTTTCCCCGGTCACGGACACAATAGTCACGGATGCCAGCCATTGGGGGTGGGGTGCCCATCTACGCCAACAGGTGCTTCAGGGTCCCTGGGACGCTCAGTTGGTCAGACAGTCCTCCAACTACAGGGAGCTCATGGCGGTTCTCAAGGCACTAGAGGGGTTCCTCCCCTTCTTGAGAGGTCGCCATGTTCGGATCCTTTCGGACAACAGGGTGACGGTGGCGTACGTCAACCATCAGGGCGGCACCAGATCCCCTTCTCTTCTGACTCTGACTATGCACATCTTCCAGCTGGCCGAACAACATCTCTCCTCCTTGACAGCTCTTCATATCAAGGGGACGGACAACGAGGAGGCAGACTTCCTCAGCCGGCACTGTCTCCGTCAGGGGGAGTGGTCCTTGGACCCGGAGGTCTTTCGCAAGATCACGCTTCTATGGGGTGTCCCTGTTCTAGACCTGTTCGCTACCAAGGCGAATCGGAAAGTGGACAGGTTCTGCTCTCTCAACCCCCGAGACGATCCTGTTGCCCTCGATGCCTTCCAGATGTCTTGGTCTCACGGCCTCCTGTACGCGTTTCCTCCTCTGATCCTGTTGCCTTCGGTTCTCCGGAAAATCCGGACCGACAGAGCAGAGGTTATTCTCATCGCCCCCTTCTGGCCGAAACGGGCGTGGTTTTACTGGCTGCGGACACTGTCTCTGGTGGATCCTTGGGTTCTCCCGGACGCCCCTCATCTCCTGTCCCAGGGCCCAGTCCGTCACCCCCCCCGACCCGGCTCTCCATTTGACGGCTTGGCGTTTGAGCGGCGGCTGCTAGCTCGACGGGGGTTTTCCTCTGGCTTACTCGATACTCTTCTTCGCAGTAGGAAAGCGGTCACCACGGCCATTTACGGTAGGGTCTGGAAGCGCTTTCTCCTTCAGTCGGGGGCTCGGGCGGAGGGCCCCCCTCCTATCTCGGCTATTCTAGAATTCCTCCAGAGGGGGTTGGAATTGGGGCTCTCCACCAGTACGCTCAAGGTGCAGGTATCGGCCTTAGGGGCACTGTTTCATTGTAGTCTGGCGCAGAATGAATGGATTTGCCGTTTCATTAAATCTAAGTCCAGGTCTGTACCTGTTCAGGCTCCCAGGGTTCCCCCATGGGACCTTAATTTAGTGTTGGATGCCCTCACAGGGCCTCCGTTTGAGCCCTTAGGGGAAGTCCCTCTCAAACTGCTGTCCCTTAAGGTTTTTCTCCTCGTCGCACTCACCTCGGCCAGGCGGGTGGGGGATCTCCAAGCCTTGTCTGTGGTTCACCCTTATACCCAGATTCTGGATGATAGGGTAGTGTTGCGTACTGATCCTTTCTACTTGCCCAAGGTTTCTACACCTTTTCATAGGTCCCAAGAGATCGTGCTCCCTTCCCTCTGTGACCCCCCTCGGAACGAGATGGAGGCTAGGTTACACACGTTGGATGTCCGGAGGGCCTTGGTCACGTACCTAGATAGGACTAGGGAATGGAGGAAGTCTCAGGTCCTGTTTGTCACTTTTCAGGGGCAGTCCAGGGGGCATGGGGCTTCTAAGGCTACCTTGGCCAGATGGGTCAGGGATGCCATCGGTTTGGCGTACTCGGCTAAAGACGCCACTCCTCCTCCGGGCATAAGGGCGCACTCCACTAGAGCAGTGTCTACATCTTGGGCGGAGAGGGCGGATGCCTCTCTTGACCAGATCTGTCGGGCGGGCTACTTGGTCGTCTCCTGGGACTTTCTTTCGGCACTATAGGCTGGACTTGTCCTCCACAACTGACCTTTCCTTTGGGAGACGGGTCTTACAAGCGGTGGTCCCTCCCTAAGGTGGTTGGTCTATATAAATCTCTCATGTGGTGCTGTCATGGGCGGCAGGGAAAAATCTTAATTACTCACCGGTAATTGGGATTTTCAATAGCCCATGACAGCACCCTTAGTTCCCCCCCTATTCACTGGTTGTGGGCACCCTTCGGGGAGTGTTAGAGTTATTGGTGTTTTCCTTGGGTGGTGGTGTGATTAATCTGTTTATTGTGTTTTGTTGGTCCTCTCTGGCTCTGAAAACCTACTGATGTGGAGGAGAGGTACCGCCTTTTTATCAGTGGGTTTCCTGTCCTGATGTGGGCGGAACCTATCTCTCTCATGTGGTGCTGTCATGGGCTATTGAAAATCCCATTACCGGTGAGTAATTAAGATTTTCATCCACTATAACATCTAGCACCATCATATTGTAATTTTGAAAAAAATTGATGATTTTTTTTTTTACAATTTTGTTCTTAATAAAGTTGATATTTTTATAATAAGCCTTAAATGCTCCGTCATTTTCTGTCCTTTCTCCCTTTTATGTGGTTTGCATATTACATGGTAAGAGCACTGATTACAATGCTGGCCAATAGTAGCAGTACTGCTGAATACGTCCTGCAGATGACAGCTGACTGCTGGGACTCCCATTGCTGGGGGTCCTGGGCTGTAACAGTGACGCTCCCCTGCATTGCATTGCCTTTCTTGCAGTTTTGCTGCACGTCGTTCTTGTGACAGGTATATTGATAAATCAGACAGCCTCACAATGGTGAAATGTCAAAGCAATAATGCATTGACCCCTCTGCTTACTACAGGGTATCGCAGGGACTATGGCTGCATCTTGTGCCATATAGTGGACTGGAGATATAACATTAATGTACAGGATTGGGCCCAATCTCATGTGTGACGGGAACCTGTGCTCTGATTGCGCTGGTGCCGCACAGTAGAGAACTGTCTCTAATTGCAACTAATACAGTAGAAACCTTGAATTCCACGCACGGCCTTATTCACATGTCAGGATTTCCACTCAATACTTTGAAATGTATTTTTTTTTTTTATTTCTCTTTTCCCCCTGCTCTCTTCCATTTTTGACAATGAAAGGGGGTGGGTTGGCCTTTATCAAAGGAAGTGGATTATCAATCTGTGTCCTGCTGCAGTGGGGGAGGGGGAGGCTTCTGCTGCAGTGGGGGGGAGGCTTCTGCTGCAGTGGGGGGGGAGGCTTCTGCTGCAGTGGGGGGGAGGCTTCTGCTGCAGTGGGGGGGAGGCTTCTGCTGCAGTGGGGGGGAGGCTTCTGCTGCAGTGGGGGGGGAGGCTTCTGCTGCAGTGGGGGGGAGGCTTCTGCTGCAGTGGGGGGGAGGAGGCTTCTGCTGCAGTGGGGGGGGAGGAGGCTTCTGCTGCAGTGGGGGGGAGGAGGCTTCTGCTGCAGTGGGGAGGAGGAGGCTTCTGCTGCAGTGGGGGGGAGGAGGCTTCTGCTGCAGTGGGGGGGAGGAGGCTTCTGCTGCAGTGGGGGGGAGGAGGCTTCTGCTGCAGTGGGGGGGAGGAGGCTTCTGCTGCAGTGGGGGGGAGGAGGCTTCTGCTGCAGTGGGGGGGAGGAGGCTTCTGCTGCAGTGGGGGGGAGGAGGCTTCTGCTGCAGTGGGGGGGAGGAGGCTTCTGCTGCAGTGGGGGGGAGGAGGCTTCTGCTGCAGTGGGGGGGAGGAGGCTTCTGCTGCAGTGGGGGGGAGGAGGCTTCTGCTGCAGTGGGGGGGAGGCTTCTGCTGCAGTGGGGGGGAGGCTTCTGCTGCAGTGGGGGGGGAGGCTTCTGCTGCAGTGGGGGGGGGAGGCTTCTGCTGCAGTGGGGGGGGAGGCTTCTGCTGCAGTGGGGGGGGAGGCTTCTGCTGCAGTGGGGGGTGGAGGCTCCTGCTGCAGGGGGGGGGGGGGAGGCTCCTGCTGCAGTGGGGGGGGGGGGTGTTGGCTCCTGCTGCAGTGGGGGGGCTCCTGCTGCAGTCAGTTGTCTTTCAGCCGGTCATACGCCCCTTTTTTTTTTTCCTAAGGAGATTGTGTCACTGAACTTTCTCTTGTGTTTCAGAGTGAGAAGCTGCTACTTTATGACACGGTCCAAAGTGAATTAGAAGAGAAAATCCGAAGACTGGAGGAGGATCGTCACAGTATTGATATTACCTCAGGTAACGGACACTACTGGAAGCTTTCCTTCCTTGTACTTTTGTACTTCGCTTCAGCGCTGATCACCTCTGGTCCGTGCTGTGCATCCGCCTCCTGTGCCCAGTAGAGAAGCTGGCACTATATGGGGCAATGTAATACTGAACATGGAGCCTAGGAGGCAGCAGGGTGCCCAGTGCAAGGTCTGCAGATGGTTAGTGCCCCTGCTTAGGAGTAGAATTGCTAAACAAGTCGCCTCTCTGCCCCTCTACCATCTACTGGAATACAAATAATAACGAGCTCAGCCACCATTACACCAGGTTATAGCCCGTCTACCATGTGATGTGTGATACAGAACTATCCTGAAAACTTACATTTTACCCGTTACACTGATGCAGGCAAAATCCACAACAAATAGAATTTAGAACACTATTAACCTGCAGATTAACTCCTCAGTAGACCCGTCCTACAGATAAAGAGAAGGTACCTGGATGGAGCCCATACACTCTAGCATCTACCATGAAGAGAGGAGCCGCAGTACCAACATCCCACTGAGCTGTATGCCCCCCCCCTCCCCCAGAACTGTCCCATGACCCCAGTGCTTTATACCCTCCAGGACTGTTCCCTGACCCCACCACAGTGCTGTATACCCTCCAAATCTGTGTGTCCACTGACCCCAGTGCTGTATACCCTTCAGAACTATTTGCTCCTCACCACAGTGCTGTATACCCTCCAAACCTGTGTGTCCACTGACCCCAGTGCTGTATACCCTTCAGAACTATTTGCTCCTCACCACAGTGCTGTATACCCTACAAACCTGTGTCCCCTGATCCCAGTGCTGTATACCCTTCCGAACTGTTTGCTCCCCACCACAGTGCTGTATACCCCCAAGAACTGTCTGTCTCCTTACCGCAGTAGAGTATACCCTCTCAGAACGGTCTGTCCCCTGACCCTAGTGCTGTATACTCCCAGAACTGTATGTTCCCTGACCCCAGTGCTTTTTCCCCTCAAAACTGTGTTCCACTCCACCACAGTGCTGTATACACCCCACAACTGTATGTTCCCCCACCCCAATGCTGTATACCCCCAGAACTGTTTGTCCTCCTACTCCAGTGCTGTATACCCCCCTCTAGAGCTATATGCCCACCCCCCGCCCCAGTGCTGTATACCATCCCAGAGCTTTGTCACCTCCGCCCCAGTGCTGTATACCCCAGCTTCTCCTGTAATGTATATACAGCAGTGTCAGTGTGCTTTGTGTGCGACCATGTCTGTTAGTGACGGCCACCAGTAAGTGTGGCACAGCCACATGCCCGGGAGGAGCTAGATGGGTGACAAGTGGGGGAGGTGAGTGCGGCTGCTGCCGGCTTCCCCATATTAAAAAATACTTCTAATGCATCTGTGTCTGTATATATGATGTGTGTCTGTGTATGTCAGTGTATATGACTGAATATATATTTGTCGGTTTTATATGTATTTTTGTGAATTTCTCTTTAAATATGTATATGTACATATGCCTGTATGTGTACGTATCTGTGTATATGTGTGTCTGCGTGTAGATGGGGCCCACTGAGACTCTTTTGTCTGGGGCCCACAAAAACCTGGAGCCGGCCCTGGGATAGAAACGCAGGCCCTTCCTGTGTACACAATAGCCTGTTCATACCAGAGGGGGTAAGGGAGTCTCCATATCTCTAGTGCAGTGCTGTTCACTCGCATAAGCTGCCAAAGGTGCTAGATCTGAAGTTGGATCCCTTCTGCTTCGTCACGGGTGCTTACCCTTGCCTTGGAGAGTAATGGACCCTGCTTGCAGCTCTCCCATCAGGACAGTCTCTAGGTTAGGGGCTGTTCGTTCGTTCCTAGCCCTTTAGTCTTTTGGTAAGGAATGGTAGTTCTTTCAGGGGACTTCACGTGACCACACGTTCTTCTGCTGCTTTGGAGTCAGCTTTTCACCCTCTATCCGCAGCCTGTTGGCATTACTCGACCTGCACAGTCATTCCCAACTCCAGTCATACCCTCTGTGGACATCTGAAGTGGAGTCAGCCCGATCTATGTGACTGGCTCTTACCCGTGTGGGCTATTCCCATGGCTTAACTCTTTCTTATACAGTGGAACCTCACTTAACAAGTAACCCAGTTAACGAGAATTTCGCTGAACAAGCAAAGCTTTCTGTAAATGTGTAACTCTGTTTACGAGAAAGCCTTGCTGTACGAGCAAAATCCTCACCGCACACACTTCCGGTTCCATACATCCACCGCGCTCTGACCCGCTCTTGCAGTCCACACAAGCGCACACATGTACGCACACACATACAGTATTATGCTCACCTTACCTTCTGTTCCATCGCCGGCCTCGTGGTTCTTATAGTTCGCCGGTACATCGCGACGAGGGAGGAACCCTCGCGGCGAACTAAAAGACCCAGGAGGCCAGCGATGGAGCAGAAGGTAAGATGAGCATAATATGTGTACCTCCCGTTCCATCGCCGGTCTCCTGGGTCCTGTAGTTCGCCACTCCAGGCTGTGTATCTGCAAGCATCGCGACGAGGTCCGCTGTCAGCCGCTACTCAAAGGCAGCGCACTGACCAATCAGAGGCAAGCGGCTCCTGCCTTTGACGTCAGCGCTCTGGGTGCGGAAGTTCCTCCCTCGTCGTCATGGTTACCCGATACACAGCCCGTACCGGCGAACAGCAAGTCCCAGGAGACGGCGATGGAAGGTAAGGTAAGAATAATATGTTTGGGTGTGTGTGTTTGGGGTGTGTGTGTGTGTGTTTGGGTGTGTGTGTGTGTGTGTGTGTGTGTTTGGGGGGGTGTGTGTGTGTTTGGGGGGGTGTGTGTGTGTTTGGGGGGGTGTGTGTGTGTTTTGGGGGGGGTGTGTGTGTGTTTGGGCGGGTGTGTGTGTGTTTGGGGGGGTGTGTGTGTGTTTGGGGGGGGTGTGTGTGTTTGGGGGTGTTTGTACGTGTGCGTGTTTGTACGTGTGCGTGTTTGTACGTGTGCGTGTTTGTACGTGTGCGTGTTTGTACGTGTGCGTGTTTGTACGTGTGCGTGTTTGTACGCGTGCGTGTTTGTACGCGTGCGTGTTTGTACGCGTGCGTGTTTGTACGCGTGCGTGTTTGTACGCGTGCGTGTTTGTACGTGTTTGTGCATGTGTGGAATGGCAGAAGAGGGGACCAGGATGGGACGTATAACAAGTTGTGGAATGAATTGTCTGCATTGTAATGATTTCCTATGGGAAATCTTGCTTTGCTGAACGAGTAGCTTGGTTAACAAGCACAGGCCCAGAACGGATTGTTCTCGTAAACAAAGGTTCCAGTGTACTTCTGTCATCTTTTTCTACCAGCATTATCTTATCCGGCCACTAGATGGCAATATTTCCTACAAACATTATTATCATTATCTTATACTCTACACATTATATACATTTTGTACATAGTTATGCTGGTGTCTTGTGTGAATAGACTTATCAGTGAACAGCACGGAGGCCACTGGTCCCTCATCCAGCGTAGATGATGCCAGTGTTTGGTGGTGTGGTCAGGTACCTTGCGGGTCGTCTAGCACGCAGACCACACTGATGTAAACGGTTTCAAATAGTTTGATGTGACACTTGAGGGCCTCTCACCTCCCTTTAAATGTGCCTGGAGTTGTGCGGCATTCATCATTCGGCTGCAAAGAGCATTGATCACAATGAAGCTGCCATCAGCGTGGAATGTAGACAGAGAATATCCACTTCTCTGCCTTTATGTGACTTTCAGTCTCTCTGTGTCTCTGTTGCAACCTGCTGGTGACACACTCAGCTCAGTGACCACTTCCCTCTGAGATCATCCTGCTTGAAGCCTCATAATGGCGTGGTGCTGCTGATCAATTGTTGGGTGTCGTCTTGGTCTCATGATGTCAAAATGTGAACAGTGGGATGAGGAGGACTGTAAATACCAATTCTGATTTAACACTGAATGTTATTGGGCGATTTATGCATCAAACTCCTGTTGTGAATTTTGCCATTAAGCTCCTTGTTGAAGTGCAAATTGTGCAAAAAGTACTGAACCATTAAATAATTGGATATGTGCATCCGAAAGACTAGAGAAGATCACATTAACCTTTTCGTGCATTTTGGGATCGTCCTGAAATTTCACCCAAAAGCCAAAAATGCCTAACTTTGTGTGTGTCTGTTACCACCCCTGCTCCCCATTCACACCTGAGACCCCGTAACACTAAGTCACATGACACTGGAGAGGGAAAATGGCTAATTGGGCACAATTTGGTCATGTCACTCAGGGGTGTACTCACTTTTGTTGCCACCAGTTTAGACCTTAATGGCAATGAAATGCAAAGTAATTATTTAAAAATAATAAAGTGTGATTTTCTGGATTTTATTTCATTATTCTATCTGTCACAGTTAAAGTTCCCTATGATAAACATTACAGACCTCTCCATTTTTTGCAGGTGGGAAAACTTGCAAAATTGGCAGTGTATCAAATACTTATTTTCCCCATTTGTATCTGTGTGTGTGTCATGTATAAAAAAAAAATAAAAATATATATTATAATTTTTTTTGCCCCTTTTTTGTTCCATATCACAATCTATATTAACCCCTTCACGACCATGGACGGAAAGATCCGTCCTTGTGCCCTGGGCCTTAACGACCAAGGACGGATCTTTCCGTCATGGCGGAATCGCTGCACCGGAGCCTCCGGTGACTGCAATATGTTAACAAAAACCGCAGATTCGGGGAGGAGGGGACCTGTTCCTGACCTTAGGAGGGGTGGTGCCTCCTCCCCGGACCTACGGAGGCTGTGATTGGCTGACGAACGCCGCTCAACCAATCACAGCCACTGTAATGTTCCAGCCATTTAAAATGACTGAAACATTGAAATCCAGCCCTGCCCAGTGCAGCTGTAGCACTGGCCATTGGCTGGAGCTGGGTGACCTCACTGGATCACCCTCCCCCAGCTCCAATGCTCTGATTGGAGAGATCGGCCTTGTGACCGATTTCTCCAATCACAGTGGAGCTGTTGCCGGTGACCGCCCCCATCAGCTTCACTTGTCCCTGCAGCACGCCAGCACACTGAGAACAGTGAGTGTACACAGTGCAATGGCAGGGCGACAAGCTCCGGTCCCATGCTGTTATGAGACCGGAGCATGGGACCCGGAAGTTGCCGCGCTGCCATTGCACTGTACGAAAAGCGTCCCGATCCGCCGCCGCCGCTGCCCTCCGCGATCTGCCACCTGTCTCCCCGATCTCCTGCCCGCACCCTCACCCCCACACCTCCCGATCCGCTGCCGCCGCCGCCCTCCATCTGCCACAGTGCCACCGCTCCCCCCAATCTGCTGCCCGGCCCCTCACCTCCGTGCAGCAGATCGGAGGGAGCAGTGGCACTATGACAGATGGAGGAGGACAGGGATCGTGCACCCTGTCCTCCTCCATCTGTCATAGTGCCACCGCTCCCTCCGATCTGCTGCCCGGCCCCTCCCCCTCGTGATCGGTGCCCGCCCCCCTCCCCTCCGTGATGTGCTGCTCGCTCGCCCCCTCCCCTCCGTGATGTGCTGCTCGCCCCCTCCCCTCCGTGATGTGCTGCTCGCTCGCCCCCTCCCCTCCGTGATGTGCTGCTCGCTCGCCCCCTCCCCTCCGTGATGTGCTGCTCGCTCGCCCCCTCCCCTCCGTGATGTGCTGCTCGCTCGCCCCCTCCCCTCCGTGATGTGCTGCTCGCTCGCCCCCTCCCCTCCGTGATGTGCTGCTCGCTCGCCCCCTCCCCTCCGTGATGTGCTGCTCGCTCGCCCCCTCCCCTCCGTGATGTGCTGCTCGCTCGCCCCCTCCCCTCCGTGATGTGCTGCTCGCTCGCCCCCTCCCCTCAGTGATGTGCTGCTCGCTCGCCCCCTCCCCTCAGTGATGTGCTGCTCGCTCGCCCCCTCCCCTCCGTGATGTGCTGCTCGCTCGCCCCCTCCCCTCCGTGATGTGCTGCTCGCTCGCCCCCTCCCCTCCGTGATGTGCTGCTCGCTCGCCCCCTCCCCTCCGTGATGTGCTGCTCGCTCGCCCCCTCCCCTCCGTGATGTGCTGCTCGCTCGCCCCCTCCCCTCCGTGATGTGCTGCTCGCTCGCCCCCTCCCCTCCGTGATGTGCTGCTCGCTCGCCCCCTCCCCTCCGTGATGTGCTGCTCGCTCGCCCCCTCCCCTCCGTGATGTGCTGCTCGCTCGCCCCCTCCCCTCCGTGATGTGCTGCTCGCTCGCCCCCTCCCCTCCGTGATGTGCTGCTCGCTCGCCCCCTCCCCTCCGTGATGTGCTGCTCGCTCGCCCCCTCCCCTCTGTGATGTGCTGCTCGCTCGCCCCCTCCCCTCCGTGATGTGCTGCTCGCTCGCCCCCTCCCCTCCGTGATGTGCTGCTCGCTCGCCCCCTCCCCTCCGTGATGTGCTGCTCGCTCGCCCCCTCCCCTCCGTGATGTGCTGCTCGCTCGCCCCCTCCCCTCCGTGATGTGCTGCTCGCTCGCCCCCTCCCCTCCGTGATGTGCTGCTCGCTCGCCCCCTCCCCTCCGTGATGTGCTGCTCGCTCGCCCCCTCCCCTCCGTGATGTGCTGCTCGCTCGCCCCCTCCCCTCCGTGATGTGCTGCTCGCTCGCCCCCTCCCCTCCGTGATGTGCTGCTCGCTCGCCCCCTCCCCTCCGTGATGTGCTGCTCGCTCGCCCCCTCCCCTCCGTGATGTGCTGCTCGCTCGCCCCCTCCCCTCCGTGATGTGCTGCTCGCTCGCCCCCTCCCCTCCGTGATGTGCTGCTCGCTCGCCCCCTCCCCTCCGTGATGTGCTGCTCGCTCGCCCCCTCCCCTCCGTGATGTGCTGCTCGCTCGCCCCCCTCCCCTCCGTGATGTGCTGCTCGCTCGCCCCCTCCCCTCCGTGATGTGCTGCTCGCTCGCCCCCCTCCCCTCCGTGATGTGCTGCTCGCTCGCCCCCTCCCCTCCGTGATGTGCTGCTCGCTCGCCCCCTCCCTCCGTGATGTGCTGCTCGCTCGCCCCCTCCCCTCCGTGATGTGCTGCTCGCTCGCCCCCTCCCCTCCGTGATGTGCTGCTCGCTCGCCCCCTCCCCTCCGTGATGTGCTGCTCGCTCGCCCCCTCCCCTCCGTGATGTGCTGCTCGCTCGCCCCCTCCCCTCCGTGATGTGCTGCTCGCTCGCCCCCTCCCCTCCGTGATGTGCTGCTCGCTCGCCCCCTCCCCTCCGTGATGTGCTGCTCGCTCGCCCCCTCCCCTCCGTGATGTGCTGCTCGCTCGCCCCCTCCCCTCCGTGATGTGCTGCTCGCTCGCCCCCCTCCCCTCCGTGATGTGCTGCTCGCTCGCCCCCTCCCCTCCGTGATGTGCTGCTCGCTCGCCCCCTCCCCTCCGTGATGTGCTGCTCGCTCGCCCCCTCCCCTCCGTGATGTGCTGCTCGCTCGCCCCCTCCCCTCCGTGATGTGCTGCTCGCTCGCCCCCTCCCCTCCGTGATGTGCTGCTCGCTCGCCCCCTCCCCTCCGTGATGTGCTGCACGCTCGCCCCCTCCCCTCCGTGATGTGCTGCTCGCTCGCCCCCTCCCCTCCGTGATGTGCTGCACGCTCTCCCCACCTCTCACCCCCGTGGTCAGCTGCACGCTCTCCCCACCTCTCACCCCCGTGGTCAGCTACCCGCCCCCTCCCCTGTCACCGCCGTGATGTGCGCTCCCTCCCCTGTCACCGCCGTGATGTGCGCTCCCTCCCCTGTCACCGCCGTGATGTGCGCTCCCTCCCCTGTCACCGCCGTGATGTGCGCTCCCTCCCCTGTCACCGCCGTGATGTGCGCTCCCTCCCCTGTCACCGCCGTGATGTGCGCTCCCTCCCCTGTCACCGCCGTGATGTGCGCTCCCTCCCCTGTCACCGCCGTGATGTGCGCTCCCTCCCCTGTCACCGCCGTGATGTGCGCTCCCTCCCCTGTCACCGCCGTGATGTGCGCTCCCTCCCCTGTCACCGCCGTGATGTGCGCTCCCTCCCCTGTCACCCCCGTGATGTGCGCTCCCTCCCCTGTCACCCCCGTGATGTGCGCTCCCTCCCCTGTCACCCCCGTGATGTGCGCTCCCTCCCCTGTCACCCCCGTGATCTGCTGTCCACTCTCCCTCCACCTCTCACCCCCGTGATCTGCGCTCCCTCACCCTCCACCTCTCACCCCCGTGATCTGCGCTCCCTCACCCTCCACCTCTCACCCCTGTGATCTGCGCTCCCTCACCGGTCACCCCCGTGATCTGCTGTCCGCTCTCCCTCACCTCTCACCCCCATGATCTGTGCTCTGCTCACCTGTCTTCTCCGTGATCTGCGCTGCGCTCCCTCCCCCACCTCTCACCCTCCCTGATCTGCTGCCTCCTTCATCTCCTGTGATCCAGCTGCCTACATCCATCCTGTAGGGTAACTATCCCCAATCTCACCTCCCACTCCCCTCCCACCCATCCCCCCCACCTGCTCCCTCCCCCCATCCTCTGCCGCTCCTGCATCCACTGCGCCCTCTCCCATCCGCCCCCACCCTATCCCAGCCGCCGTCTCACAATCCCAGATGCTCCCTTTATATGCCGCTGCCCCCCCATCTGCTGCCGCCCCCCCCCCCCATCTTCCGCTGTTTTTTTTTTTTTTCTATGCCATGGGGGTCTAGTTTCCAAAATGGGGTCACATGTGGGGGAGCTCCACTGTTTCGGCACCTCAGGGGGTCTCCAAACGCAACATGGAATACGCTAATTATCCCAGACAATTTTGCGTTTGAAACGTCAAATGACGCTCCTTGCCTTCCGAGCCCTGCTGTGTGCCCAAACATTTGAGTTCCACCACATATGAGGTATCTGTGTACTCAGGAGAAATTGCACAATACATTTTATGGTGCAATTTTTCCTGATACCCTTGTGAAAAAAAAAGCTACCTGGTTGAAGTAACAATTTTGTGGTAAAGTTTTTTTCTTTTTCGCTCCTAATTGGGAGACCCAGACAATTGGGTGTATAGCTTCTGCCTCCGGAGGCCACACAAAGTATTACACTTAAGTGTAAGGCCCCTCCCCTTCTAGCTATACACCCCCAGTGGGATCACTGGCTCACCAGTTTTGTGCTTTGTGCGAAGGAGGCAACACATCCACGCATAGCTCCACTGTTTAGTCAGCAGCAGCTGCTGACTATGTCGGATGGAAGAAAAGAGGGCCCATACAGGGCTCCCAGCATGCTCCCTTCTCACCCCACTTCATGTCGGAGGTGTTTGTTAAGGTTGAGGTACCCATTGCGGGTACGGAGGCTGGAGCCCACATGCTGCTTCCTTCCCCATCCCTTTTTACAGGGCTCTGGGTGAAGTGGGATTCTATCGGTCTCCAAGCACTGAGACCGTGCTCCATCCACAGCCCCTGGTATCTGCTGGACATGGAGCGGAGTATCTTCAGGGACATGGCCCTGCTACATGGAGGTACTCGGTGTCCCTGTGGGGACCGCGCAGACACACGGCAGCACTGCTGGGTGTGTTAGTGCGCCAGGGACAGCGGCGCTGTCCGCACTAGTGCCATCGCACACCACAGCGTTGCTGGGTGTGTTAGTGTATTGGGTGACTACCGCGCTAACCGCCGCTGCCGTTTTTATTTAAGGCGCCGCTGGGATTTGTGGTGCGCCGGGGACTTCCGCGCCGGCCAGCACTGATATGCCGGCCGCGCTTATTAACTCGAGTCCCCGGCTTCTGGGCCTAGTCTCCCTTCGTTACCGCCCACAGCCCTGACAGTCAGGGTAGGGGCGTGACGCTGCATAGCACAGCAGCGCTGAGAGCTGGAGTATGTTTTGCATACTCCACCCCTCTCACTGTGTGCACTGTGAAACCGGATTCCCGCACTTTCTCAGGCATGCCCACGGCTTCCTTCTCTATACAGGACGCCGGCAGCCATTAGTGTCAGTTTCTGTACGATACAGAGACAAGTGTGGAAGACCCTGGCATTCTGATAGTCACACAATCGCTGCAACAGGCGTTAAGCAGCACCTGTGGTGCTAACCCCACTAGTGCAGAAGTGCACTTATAGATATGCTTGTACTATATACATTGCACTGTTTGGTCGCACGTTGTATATACCCTCCTGGATTGTGCGGAGGAGTTATCAGCATATTCTCTGTGTAAAACAAAGGTGCAGAACCACATGTTTTTCTATGCAGCCGGTACAGCATGTACGGCTATACGGCCGGTAGGTTACATAGACCCCCTGGTACATCTCAGTCGGAGTCTCTGCTAATGGCCAGAGGATGAGGACGGTGTCTGCAGTATTTACTGACAGATTCTCTGAGACTATGGCTATGATACTAGAAGCCTAGCAGTCCGGACATGTCTCTCACAACATGGGCACTGTTGAATCATTGATCCATGGCCCCCCTCAGTGTGAACAACTAACAGCTCCGGGAATGTCACATGCATCCCAGAGTCACGGCTCTGCACAGACGTCGGTCCCAGACAGCCTAAGCGGGCTCACTATGAGCGGCCCTCGGTTTCATCAGGGTCCTAGCAGAAGGACTCTCTGTGTAATGAGGCGGAAGTAGCGGCTCAGGATTCTGATCCTGAGACCGCTCTCAATCTGGATACACCTAATGGTGACGCCATAGTGAATAATCTTATAGCGTCCATCAATAGAATGTTGGTTATTTCTCACAGCTCCTCCAGTGGAGGAGTCAGCTTCACGTATTTTTCTGGACCACTCTGCCTTCAGAGAGGCAGTCCAGGAACACCACACTTATCCAGATATGCGCTTCTCCAAACGGGTTAGGATACACGTTATCCCTGCCCCCTGACGTGGTCGAGGACTGGACCCAGTGTCCCAACCGGCATCCTCCAATCTCCAGGCTTGTAGCTAGATCCATAGTTGCAGTGGGAGATGGAGCTGCTCTTAAAGATGCCACTGACAGACAGATGGATCTCTGGTCTAAATCCATCTATGAGGCTGTCGGCGCACCGTTGGCTCCAGCATTCTCACCCTTGGGGCACTCCAAGCTATTTCAGCTTGTCTTACACAGATTGACACGGTTACACGTACATCTGTGCCGCAGGTGGCATCCTTAACCTCTCAAATGTCTGCATTTGTTTTCTTACGCGATTCACGTTGCCCCAGACTCTGCGAACCGTGCGGCAGTAGCCTCCGCTACTCCGTGTTTTTAAGCAGAGCCTGGTCTGCTCGTTAAGTGAATGGAAGGCAGATTCTGCTTCCAGAAAAGGGTGCTTAACCAGTTGCCTTTTTTCTGCTGACCGACTGTTTGGTGAGCGTTTGGATGTAACCATTAAACAGTCCAGGGGTAAGGATTCATCCTTTCCTCAGCCCGGACACCACAAACCCCAACAGAGCAGGAGGCAGTCGGGGTTTCGGTCTTTTCGAGGCTCGGGCAGGTCCCATTTTTCCTCGTCCAATGTGGACTCAAAAGGATCAGAGGAGCTCAGATTCTTGGCGGGCTCAGTCACGCCCAAAAAAGAGACAGTCTGAAAACCCGCTTCCAAGGCGGCTTCCTCATGACTTGCGGCCTCCTCTCTCCGCATCCTCGGTCGGTAGCAGGCTCTCCCGCCTTGGCGATATTTAGCTGCCATAGGTCAATGACCGTTGGGTGTGAGACATTCTGTCTCACGGGTACAGGATAGAGCTCACTTCTCGTCCTCCAACTCGATTCTTCAGAACTTCTCCACCTCCCGGCCGAGCCGCTGCTCTTCTGCAAACAGGGTGCACTCTATAGGCAGAAAGAGTGATGACCCCCGTTCCTCTTCAGGAACAAGGTCACGGTTTTTACCCCAAATTATTTGCGGTGCCTATAAGAACGGGCCGTTCCGTCCCGTTCTGGATCTAAAACTGCTCAGCAAGCTCGTGGACACCAGGCGGTTCCGGATGGAATCCTCCGCCATGTCATCGCCTCAATGTCCCAAGGAAATTTCCTAGCATCATTAGGCATCAAGGATGATTATCCACACGTGCCGATTGATCCAGAGCACTAGCGTTTCTACGCTTCGTTATAGGAGACGAACACCTTCTGTTCGTAGCTCTACCTTCCGGCTAGCGACAGTTCCACTGGTCTTCGCCAAGGTCAGGGCAGCAGTAGTCACAGTCCTGCACTCTCAGGGTCACTCTGTGATCCCATATTTAGACGATCTACTTGTCAAGGCACTCTCTTAGGAAACATGCCGACACTGCCCGAACGTTGCGCTGGAGACTCTCTAGAGTTTTGGGTGGATCATCAACTTTTTAAAGTCAGATCCGACCCCGACCCTACCGCTAACATATCTAGGCATGGAGTTTCATACTCTCTCAGCGATAGTGAAGCTTCCGCTAGACAAACAGCATTCACTACGGGCTGCAATCTCTTCTTTAAGAACCAGTCGCACACATTAAGACGCCTCATGCACTTCCTACGTAAGATGGTAGCAATGGAGGCAGTTCTTTTCGCGCAGTTTCATCTGCGTCCACTACAATGTGACATTCTCCGCCAATGGGACGGGGAGTCGACCTCCCTCAACAGAGTCGTCTTTCTTTCTCAGGCGGCCAAGGAATCTCTACGGTGGTGGCTTCTTCCCACCTCATGGTCAAAAAGAAGGTCCTTCCTATCCCCATCCTGGGCGATAGTTACGACAGACGCGAGTCTATCAGGGTGGGGAGCAGTTTTTCTCCACCACAGCGCTCAGGGTACGTGGACTCAGCAAGAGTCCACCCTTCAGATCAATGTTCTTGAACACAGAGCAGTGTATCTTGCCCTACAAACCTTCCAACAGCAGCTGGAAAGCAAGCAAATCCGACTTCAGTCGGACAACTCCACAGCGGTGGCATACATCAACCACCAAGGAAGAACGCGCAACCGGCAAGCCTTCCAGGAAGTCCGGCAGGTTCTGATGTGGGTGGAAGACACGGCATCCACCATATCCACAGTTCACATCCCAGGCGTGGAAAACTAGGAAGCTGACTTCCTAAGTCGCCGGGGTGTGGCCGAAAGGGTATGGTCTCTTCACCCGGACGGGTTTCAGGAGATCTGGCGCCGCTGACAGAGGCCGGACGTCGATCTAATGGCGTCACGGCACAACAACAATGTGCCAGCTTCATGGCACGGTTTCACAATCATCGAGCTCTGGCGGCAGACGCCTTAGTTCAGCATTGGTCGCAGTTCCAGCTACCTTATGTGCCACCTCTGGCATTGTTGCCCAGAGTGCTGCGTTAGATCAGGACCGACTGCGGCCGCGCCATCCTCGTCGCTACAGATTGGCCGAGGATGTTGTGGTTCCCGGTTCTGTGGTGCCTCACGGTAGGCTAACCGGGGGCACTACCAGACCAATCAGACTGGCTGTCTCAAGGGCCATTCTTCCATTTGAATTCTACGGCCCTCAACCTGATGGTGTGGCTTTGAGTCCTGGAACCTAGTGTCGTCAGGATTACCTCAGGACGTGGTTGCCACCATGAGACAGGCTAGCATACCAACGTCCGCCAAGATTGACCACAGGACGTGGAAGATATTCTTATCTCGGTGCTCGGCGCAGGGTGTTTCTCCCTGGCCGGTTGCATCGTCTATGTTTCCTTCCTTCCTGTAATCTAGGTTGGAAAAAGGGTTGTCGCTCAGTTCCCTTTAGGGACAAGTCTCAGCGCTATCTGTATTTTTTCAGAAACGACTTCCTCAGGTACGCACGTTCCTACGGGGAGTTTGTCTTCTCAGCACTCCGTACAGGCGGCCGTTAGAGCCCTGGGATCTGAACAAGGTTCTAATTGCTTTCCAGATGCCGCCTTTCGAGCCTTTGAAAGAGGTCTCCCTTCCCGCTTTTCTCGGGAAGTGGCCTTCTAGTAACGGTCTCGTCTCTTAGGAGAGTTTCCGAGCTAGCAACGCTCTCATACAAATCTCTTTTCCTGGTCCTTCACCAGGACAGGGTAGTTCTGCGTCCGATTCCGGAATTTCTCCCTAAGGTGGTATCCCACTTTCATATCAATCAGGATATCACCGCACCTTCTGTGTGTCCTCGTCCAGTCCATCAATTTCAGAAGGATTTGCATCTGTTGGTTCTGGTGAGAGCACTCAGGTTCTACTTCCCGCATGGCGCTCCTGCGCCACCCGGATGCACTCTTTGTCCTTGTCGCTGGTCGGCGTAAACAGTCGCAAGCTTCTGAATCCACCCTGGCTCGGGGGATCGAGGAACCAATTCTTGAAACCTACAGTTCTACTGGGCTTCTGGTTCTCTCAATGCTGAAGGCCCATTCTACCAGAGCCGTGGGTGCATCCTGGGCATTACGGCACCAGGCTACGGCTCAGCAGGTGTGTCAGGCACCTACCTGATTGAGTCTGCATACTTTTACCAAGCATTTTCAGGTGCATACCTACGCTTCGGCAGACGCCAGCCTAGGTAGATAAGTCCTTCAGGCGGCGATTGCCCACCTGTAGGAAGGGGCTGTTTGACGGCCCTATCACGAGGTATTCTTTTACCCACCCAGGGACTGCTTTTGGACGTCCCAATTGTCTGGGTCTCCCAATTAGGAGCGAAAAAGAAGAAGGGAATTTTGTTTACTTACCGTAAATTCCTTTTCTTCTAGCTCCAATTGGGAGACCCAGCACCCGCCCTGTTTTCTCGGGGTTTTTTCTGTTTTTTCGGGTACACATGTTGTTCATGTGGTATGGTTCAGTTCTCCGATGTTTCCTCGGATTGAATTGGTCTTTAAACCAGTTATTGGCTTTCCTCCTTCTTGCTTTGGCACTAAAACTGGTGAGCCAGTGATCCCACTGGGGGTGTATAGCTAGAAGGGGAGGGGCCTTACACTTTTAAGTGTAATACTTTGTGTGGCCTCCGGAGGCAGAAGCTATACACCCAATTGTCTGGGTCTCCCAATTGGAGCTAGAAGAAAAGGAATTTACGGTAAGTAAACAAAATTCCCTTCTTTTTTTATTTTCACGGCTCAACTCTATTAACTTTTGTGAAGCCCCCAGAGGCTCAAAGTGCTCAATAAACATCTAGATAAATTCCATGAGGGGTCTAGTTTCCAAAATGGGGTCACATGTGGGGGAGCTCCACTGTTTCGGCACCTCAGGGGCTCTCCAAACGCAACATGGTGCGGCTAACGATTCCAGCTAATTTTCTGTTCAAAAAAGTCAAATGGCGCTCCTTCCCTTCCGAGTCCTGCCGTGCGCCCAAACAGTGGTTTTTCGCCACATATGAGGTATCTGCGTGTTCAGTAGAAATTGCCCAACAAATTTTGGGGGTTCATTTAATCCTGCTACCCTTGTGAATATGCAATATTTGAGGCTAAATTAACATTTTTGTTGCAAAAAGTAAAATGTTCATTTTTTCCTTCCACATTGCTTTAGTTACTGTGAAGCACCTGAAGGGTTAATAACCTTCTTGAATGTGGTTTTGAGTAGCCTGAGGGGTGCTGTTTTTGGAATGGTGTCACTTTTGGGTGTTCTGTGTCATGTAGACCTTTCAAAATTGCTTCAAATGTGATGTGGTCCCTAAAAAAAAGTGGCTTTGTAAATTTTGTTGTAAAAATGAGAAATTGCTCATAAACTTTGAACCCCTATAACTTCCTTACATTTTTTTTTTTTCCCAAAATTGTTCTGATGTAAAATAGACATGTGGGAAATGTTATTTATTAATTATTTTGTGTCATATGTCTCGTTGGTTTTAGAGCATAAAAATTCAAAGTTTGAAAATTACAAAATTTTCAAAATTTTCGCGAAATTTCCGTTTTTTTCACAAAGAAATGCAAAAAATATCGGCCTAAATTTACCACTAACATGAAGCCCAATATGTCACGAAAAAACAATCTTAGAATCACCGGGATCCGCTGAAGCGTTCCAGAGTTATAACCTCATAAAGTGACACTGGTCAGAATTGCAAAAAATGGCCTGGTCTTTAGGGTCAAAATAGGCTTGGGGCTGAAGGGTTTAACATTAAAAACACACATCTTATAGTGGTAGACTTTTCAGCTATCTCGTTATCAGAGGCAGCATTACAATAACTGATAGCACCTCCTATGTATAGTAGATAACACAGGATTTCACCAATCCCAATAGACAATGTCACAGCTCACCTACTCCACCTCTCTGCAAAATGAACTTTGCTGAGAGCATGAATAAACTTGTATACAAACAATAGGTTTGGGCGAGTCTGTTGTTTCCTACGTTGATGTAATTTTACTTTTTCAAAAGTTTTACTATAGATTAAAAATAAAATACATTTTGACATTTATTTTTCAGAGTTGTGGAATGACGAGTTGCAGTCTCGGCGAAAACGGAAGGACCCGTTCAGCCCTGATAAAAAGAAGAAACCTGTTGTCGTGTCTGATATCCTTTTATGTATCATCTGTCACCGGACTCCATACTTAGAAACTGTGACCTATCAATCTAATGCTATAGAATAGTTAATAAATTTACATAAGAAACACAGCAGTGTGGGGGTCTCCAGGCTCTAAGCAGACCCCCGTGAAATACATATAACATGTACGGTATTCTTTCCCCCTTCCTACAGAAGATTTAGTTTTCTCCACGGATCTCTGTCTTTGTTTCCATCGCTTAGTAATCACTTAATCATCCAAAATATATGGCTGTCCGTGGTCAGACCGCCGCTGAAAATAGCCGCCCGGGGAACCTGCCACAATGTCCATTCACCGCAATAATAAGTAATTATCTTATTCTAGTAAATCCTTTAAAATTGAGCATTTCCATATCCTTCCCCTACTGTGAATTACGTCTGCCCACACGAGCAGATTAAGTCGTTTTGTCAATGGTTATTTTTCAGCGCAGGGAGCAGTTAAGAGTATAAAGCGCTGCTTATATATATATATATTTTTTTTATATTATGACTAACTGTCAGATCCTGACTCAGACAGCAGCTCTGTGGGTAATGAATGTGAACGCAGCCAAAAATAAAGTAGCCGAGGTAAGGGGGGATATTTAACAGTAAACAGATAATTTATCAAGCTCTTATGCACGGAAAAAAGACTACTTTTTTTTTTCTCTTTTTATTTTACTAAATTTTTTTTCCTTACTATTTTTTTTCTTTTTTACGAATTTTTTTTTTTTCTTTTCTTTTATTACTTTTCTTTCTTTTTTTCCTTTTTCTTTTTTTTTCTTCTTTCTTTTCTTTTGTTTTCTTAATATTTTTTTTCTCTTTTTTTCTCACTTTTTTTTTACTACTTTTTTTTTCTCTTACCATTCTTTCTTTTTTTTTTTTTTTTTTTTAACCTTTTTATTAGTTTGTAATAACAAAAACAGATAATCAATAATCATATATAATACATTTATGTTAAACTACAAAATTACAGATAATGTATCTCTTCGAATCCCAACCCCCCCCTCCATTTTCCTTTTTCTTACTATTTTTTTTTGTTTTGTTTTTTTCCTACTATTTTTTTTTTTCTTTTTCTTTTACTATTTTTTTTTTTTTTTTTTTTTCTTTTTTCTTTCTTAGGCTGCTTTCACACATCAGTTTTTTGCCATCAGGCACAATGCAGCAAAAACCTGAAAAAACAGATCCAGTGTCTGTTGCCACCGGATCCGTTTTTTCCCCCCGTAGACTTCTATTCTTCTATTAGCGCCGGATTGTACCGGATGGCCTTGCGTTCCATCCAGCTTTTGCCGGATCCGGCAACATGTGCTTTTCCAGCGGCAGTATGGAACGCTGAGGGGAACATTTTTTGTCTCCGGCGTAAAAACGTATTGCGCTGGATCCAGCGCCGTACGGTGTATTTTTATAATGGAAGCCTATGGACGCCGGCGTAATGCGGCAAAAAAACTGATACGGCCGCCGGATCTGTTTTTTTTAACTGAGCATGTTCCGTATCTGTTCTGTCCCCACTTAAAGGCGATGGAAGGTGCGTAGTTGTGAGACGTTGTGAGAATCTTACCTTTGTTTTTCCTATAGGTGGGGCAGACAGGACCAGAGCACTCCAGAGTGAAAACATGCACATGCCGAGATGAAACAATGGTGGTTTATTTTCTCCAAAGGTTAGGACATGCAGAGTGCAGTAATCCAAGTACTTGGCATTGTAATTCTCCTGCGATGCTTGCCTCTGTAGCTACTACGTGGTAGGAAGACTTTGCTCCTAGTAGCTCCAATCCAATATGGGATGTTGTTCTCACAAACTCTGCTTTGGAAATGAGCATCCCAGGATGTGATGCAAGAGGGTCATCAGACACTCCCATGGGCTGGACAAAAGAAACAGAGGAGCCGAAAGGTCTGACCAGTAGATGGCAGCAGAGACAAGCATGAAAAACATTAAATAACAGTTTTAACTAAGACAAATAGAAACAGCACACTCCCCGTCTGAAATTCACTTTGGGGATTTCACTATTGAGTCCATAATACAACCTGAAAGGAAAGTCATGTTAAATGCAAAAACAAGCTCAATTGAGTCCAAAACAAGAAGGATGGCTCAAAGTTCAGGTCCGGTAGCGTTCATCCTGTAGGGACGCTCTCTATGGGCAAAAGCAGAACAAGTTCGTGGATTGGCCTTGCAAAGGTCTTCGTCTCACCTTTCCTGATGACCTTTAGCTCCACCTTCCGAACATTGCCGTCCTGACTAGGCAGTATCCTAGTAATTAGTCCCATAGGCCAGTCAGTCCTTTCTGTGGTCTGATCTTTCATGAGGACTAGGTCTCCTTCCTTGAGGTTCGGCTTGGGATGTCGCCACTTCTTTCTTCCTTGAAGAATGGTGAGGTATTCCTTCCTCCATCGGTTCCAGAAGTAGTCAGCCAAGTATTGAACCCGTTTCCAGTGTTTTTGATAAGTGTTCGCGTGGGTGAACTCTCCGCTGGACATTACCGCGTTGTCAGTTTTTTGGGTAATGAGAATAGTAGGAGTTAATATGGTTGGTGTTTCTGGATCCATGGTCACCGGCACAAGGGGTCTTGAATTGATAATGGCTGAGACTTCAGCTAAAAGAGTGACTAGAGTCTCATGTGTGAGTCTTGAGGAATTGACGTCCATTAGCATGGAGTTCAAGATGTTGCGTGAAATCACGATCATCCTCTCCCAGGAGCCTCCCATGTGAGAACTGTGAGGGGGATTGAAGATCCAGGTGCAACCTTTCTCTGCCAGCTGATCTTGGATAGGTTTGGTGTCGATGTTCAGTTCTCTACATGCACCGACGAAGTTGCTTCCACGGTCAGACCTCAGCTGTTTCACTGGTCCTCTGATGGCAAGGAACCTTCTCAAGGCGTTGATTAGGCTGGAGGTATCCATGGACTCTAACACCTCAATGTGAACAGCTCGAACACTCATGCAGGTGAATAACACAGCCCACCGCTTGCTGTTTGCTTGGCCTCCGAGTTCTGCGTGTGGACACCATCCATGGTCCGAAAACGTCTAGGCTAACGTAGGTGAAAGGTGGCTCTGTGGAAAGTCTGTCTGTAGGCAAGTCAGCCATTTGCTGGTACAGTTGTTTTCCTCTCGCTTTACGACAGTGCACACAATCGTGTAGTATTCGTGCTACACGTCTCTTCATTCCAATAATCCAGAGGCCTGCAGACCGTAAAGCACCTTCTGTAATTTTCCTGCCTTGGTGTTCAGTCTTTTCATGGTGGTGTCGGATCAGCAAGACTGTAACATGGTGTTTGTTGGGAATGATGAGAGGATTTTGTTCTGCAACTCCAAGATGAGCCTGATTTAAACGACCACCAACTCTCAGTAAGCCGAAACTGTCGATGACTGGGTTTAAATTGGCGAGAGAACTTCTTAATGGAATCTGCTGTTTGTTGTATAAACACTTCCATTCTATGGCGAATTCACTCTGTTGGAGGTGGCGTATTATGAGGGACTCGCTATGGGAGATGTCCTCAGCAGAAAGGGCTTTGTGGCAGGCATGCCAGCGATGACAGTCTTTGTTTTTAAGGTCAGTACGACAGCATCTGGCGATGTGCACTAACCTAGCGACAGTCCTGACGAGCCTCATCCAGCTGGAGAAACGTTCAAAACGTTGGCAACCGAAGTTGGAAGTTTTTTCTGCACTGGTGGCCAGGGTATTGACTTCAGCTCGGACATCTGGATCGTTGTCTGGATCTAGGATGCTGAAGGCTTCCTGGACACCTTCTTCTGACTGTCTCAGCAGGAACTCTGGACCTGTAAGCCAAGAAGAGTTAGCAAAAGAACTTATAGACATAGGTCTAGCTGCGTGATCTGCTGGATTCAGTTCAGCTGGTACAGGTTCTGCTAGGTTGTTGCAGACTTCCTTGTCCATAAAGGCGACGCTATGTTCTCTCATTGCAGGCTTGCTGTTCATGGAACGCTGAAGAGAGTTAAATCTGGTCTGAGGTCTGAGCTTGAGCTCGGTTGTTTGGGAGTCTTACCCTGGTAGATCGGAAGGGTAATGGAGAGACCCAGTGGTTGGTTTTGTCTTTAGAAAACTCACAGTCCATTATTCCAATGAATTCTCTGTCCTCTACTGATAAGGCTACTTTATCGTCGTCCTTGGTTGTGTGAAAGACTGATCTTCCCAAGTTGTCGATATGCAGAGAAGAAGCGATGTCGGGTAGCTGTATTGTGTCTGGAGACTTCTCTTTCACTCCATAGTGATGAGGACATGGCTTTAAGCAGGTTGTGCGCCCATCTCCATGCACATAAGTCTTGAAGGAGTCAATTTCTGATCGATCAACGCACGCATTTCCTATGACTACCCATCCCAAGTCCAGTCTCTGGGCGTATGGTGCATAGTCAGGCCCATTACACTGATGTCGCACCTTGTGTACCCTTAGATTGTCTCTGCCAAGCAGGAGTAGAATCTCTGCGTTATTGTCCAGAGGTGGGATAACACTAGCGAGGTGTCTTAGGTGTGGTTGATGAAATGCAGCTTCTGGGGTAGGAATTTCATTCCTGTGGCTGGGTATTTGGTCACATTCAACAAGCGTTGGTAGAGGTATTTCAGTCTTCCCATTGATAGGAGAAGCAATGAATCCCTGGGCTCTTCTGCCGCTAGTCTCTATGCGACCCGAGCAGGTGTTCAAGGTGTAGGGTTCTGATGGTCCATTAATTCCGAAGGCTTCAAAGAATTTGGTTCCTGCCAGGGACCGGTTGCTTTGGTCGTCTATGATGGCATACACCTTCATTGCCTTTTCTGGATGTCCCTCGGGATAAACCTTGATGAGGCATATTCAGGCACAACATTTCTGTGTTTGGCCCTCTCCACATACCTCTGAGCATGATCAGGAGACGGCTGTGGTGGTATCAGTCTGATTCTTGGGCTCCCCGCCATGACTTGGAGTGGGAGTGGTGGTGACTGCAGCCGGTGTGTCTCTAGCTAGTTGGGTTCGGTGCATGGCTGAAACGTGTTTTTCACTTGATACTGTACCACATAATAGCCTTATACTAAAGCTCCAGAAGCAAGGACTAGGGGAAACTATATGCAACTGGGTAAGGAATTGGCTAAAAGATAGGAAACACAGAGTAGTCATAAATGGTACATTCTCTAAATGGGCTATAGTCAGCAGTGGGGACCGCAGGGATCTGTGCTTGGACCGATTCTTTTTAATCTCTTTATTAATGACCTTGTGGATGGGATTGATAGTAAAGTGTCAGTCTTTGCTGATGACACCAAACTATGTAGGATATTAAAAACTGACCTTGATAGTACAATATTACAAAAAGATCTGGATAAGATGTCAGAATGGGCAGATACTTGGCAAATGAGATTTAATGTTGATAAATGTAAAGTAATGCACCTAGGACGGAGTAATCCTATAACTGCATATACATTAAATGGAAGTAAACTCGGGACTACAGAACAGGAGAAGGACTTGGGTATTCTCATTACAAATAAGCTGAGCAGCAGCACTCAATGTCAAGCAGCAGCTGCTAAAGCAAACAAGATTCTAGGGTGTATAAAAAGAGAGATTAGATCCCGTGATCCCAACGTATTGTTACCCCTCTATAAATCACTTGTAAGGCCACATCTGGAATATGGGATTCAGTTTTGGGCTCCACATTTTAAAAAGGACATTCAGAAGTTAGTTCAAAGGCAGCAACTAGACTACTACAAGGAATGGAGGCCGCCCGTATGAGGAGGAATGGAGGCCGCCCGTATGAGGAGGAATGGAGGCTGCCCATATGATGAGGAATGAAGTCCGCCCGTATGATGAGGAATGGAGGCCTCCCATATGATGACAGGTTGAAAAAGTTAGATATGTTTAGCTTAGAAAAAAGACGTCTCAGAGGAGATCTCATTTATTTGTATAAATACATGTGTGGTCAATATAAAGGACTGGCACATGACTTATTTCTTCCAAAGACAGTACTAAGGACCAGGGGGCACTCACTGCGAGTGGAAGAAAAGCGATTCCGGCAGCTAAATAGGAAAGGGTTCTTTACAGTTAGAGCGGTCAGACTGTGGAATGCCGACCACAAGAGGTAGTAATGGCAGACACTATAACAGCTTTTATATCAGGGCTGGATGATTTCCTCAGTGCACACAACATTGTTGGTTATAAATGACTTAGTGACTAAATGTAGAACTGGTGGAGGAAGGTTGAACTAGATGGACAGAGGGCTTTTTTCAACCTAAGTAACTATGTAATGTAACTATGACACTCCTCACACTTGACGATGGATTTACAGTCCTTGGCCATGTGCTCAAGTGATGCGCAGCATTTGAAACAGATCCCATGCTCTGTGAGGACTTTCTTGCGCTCTTGTAGGGTTTTGGATCTAAACCCTCTGCACTTGTTCAGTGAATGCGGTTTTTTTATGGATGGGACATTCTTGATTGAAAGACTTATCTCGTGATGAGATGGTGTTCTGTTTATCTGTGCGTGCTGCAGGTGATGGTAGCTCAGTCTTCCTGACACTCAGTGTTCTTAATGTCTCTGCGTTTGTGTATGGCACCTTCATACCTTGATGATGATGTTGCGGCTGCCGAAGTGTTGAACTCTAGGAAGTCGAGGCTGGGGTCGTTCCTCATCTGGGCCTGCTCGTCAATGAACTTGCAGAACTGAATAAATGGGGGAAAGGTGACGTCATTCATTCTTTTGTACCTTGAGACTGACGTTGCCCATTTCTCCTGCAGACTGTATGGCAGCTTCAGCACGATTGGGTTCACTCCATGGGCTGTATCCAGGTAGCACAGCCCAGACAGACGAGGATCTCTTTTGGCGAGCTCCAGCTCCATGAGCAGATCACTTAGGTCTTGAAGCTTGTGGACTTCTTTAAGGTTGATCTTTGGGATGTCCTGCAGTCTCTTGAATAGGGCTTTCTCTATTGCTTCTGCGCTGCCAAAGGTGCGTTCCAGTCTCTGCCATGCAGCAGCGAGACCTGCTTCTGCTTGTCCCACATAGACGGTTCTGAGGCTCTTGATACGTTTTGTAGAGCCTGGGCCCAACCACTTGATCAGGAGGTCGAGCTCCTGTTCCGCAGTGAAGTTGAGATTGGCGATGGCTGGCTTGAAAGTTGCTTTCCAGGCCCTGTAGCTCTCTGCACGATCATCAAATTTCGTGAGACTAGTGTTGATTAGCTCTCTGCTCACTATGAACCTGGCAAACTCAGACATATCTGATTTCTCACCACTTGTTGCCACGACGACTCGTGATGCCCCTGGGGCGTATGGGCTGCCTGGCTCGAATGAATGAGATGTTCCCGGGTAAAATGACGTTGCTGCAGGGTTGAGCTGTGGTTTAGCCTCTGTAGATTCTGATGACCGCTGCTTGAGCTGTGGAAGTGGGTCAGGAAACACTTGGTTGCCATCTTGCCGTGGTGACTGTGTTTGAGATGGCACCTCTTGGTGACTGTTATTAATTTGCTCGGGTGCTTTAGGTGGTACTGGCACTGGTAGAGGTAAGTTGGAGGTTTCGGTGTTGTCGGCTTGGACGGTACTGCAAACCGGGGTTGCTACAGGTAACTGATTCAGTACATAGTCTCTTGTGCGATCAACTGGATTGTCTGCTTCCAGTGGTCGCGAGTCAGCTGGATCAGGACCTTGGATCAATGCTTGCTCAAGTAGTCTCACTTTAGCTAGCGCAACTTCCTCTTCCATCTGTGACCGAATAATCTTTATCCGAGCCTCCGCTTCTGCCCTTTTGGCTTCCGCTTTAGCAGCTTCTGCTTTTGCATGGGCTTCTGCTTTAGCGGCTTCTGCTTTTGCAAGGGCTTCTGCTTCTGCCCTTTTGGCTTCCGCTTTAGCAGCTTTTGATTTTGCAAGGGCTTCTGCTTTAGCGGCTTCTGCTCTTGCAAGGGCTTCTGCTTCTGTCCTTTTGGCTTCTTCCTCTACTTCTCTTTCTGTGAAGGAACGTCTCACCTTGGATTCCTCTGCTCTTATGCGGGCCTCTAGTATCCTGTCGCTCAGGGCTGAGCTTGTTGAGGATGATGACCCGGATGACCGAGAAGAACGTCTATATGAGGTTGATCGGTGTGATCTGGTTTCTTGCTGGTGAGAGATACGGTGTTCGGCCTTGTCTATGGCATCTTGCACCTTGGCATCTCTTTCCTTGTCTACCTCTTCTGCCTTGCTAAGGTCTGAAAGAGCTTCATCAATTTTAGAGTCTTTTAGAAAGGTAATGTACCTTGTTGACAGTCTCTTGTATCTTTCATGAGCTGTGTTCAGCCGTTCCAGAGCGGCTTGTAAGCATGCGGCATCACCTGATGAGGATTCAAGTCTTGACATGTAATAGGTGACTCGTTCCCACTGTTCTTCCAGGTGTTCACATAGCTCATCTTTCATAGTGTGATAGTTTTCAGTGGCCTTTATTGTGGGTTTGGAAGAGCGCTTCGGTCGGACAACTTGGTCTGCTGAAAGCGTGGGCTCTGCCTCGTGGGCTTCATAATGGACAGTATCAGATTGTATTTGCTCTGTTTCAGCAGTGGGGAACTGTCAAAGGTCTTTTTCGGCCATTTTGATTTAAGGTGTACTGTCTCTTTAAGAAACTTGACTTTTGAATAGGGGTCCAAAAATCGTTGTGCAGCTCTGCAAGGACTCCCTGATGAGATTCCCAAGGTGTCTTTAGTAAAACTTGGGGTTCGCAGTGCAGTGATGTGCAGAAATGGGGTATAATGTACTGCAAGTCTATAGAAGGAGTATAGCAAGAGAGAAACGGCAGGTGCATAAACTGTCCCTTTACAATGCAAGCAGAGGTGATATAGGATGTGGCAGATGGGAGAGCTTCCCCTTAGGCTTGTCCAGGCATGCACTGTGCAGGCAGACTAGTGCACAAGGCTTGTTGCTAGGCAGATTACATGGGAAGTTACAGGGTTCTTAGGGATCTGTAGCCGGGGTATTGAGCTCTTAAGCAGTCTTCTGACTGTTCTGTCCCCACTTAAAGGTGATGGAAGGTGCGTAGTTGTGAGAGGTTGTCAGAGTCTTACCTTCGTTTTTCCTATAGGTGGGGCAGACAGGACCTTGAGCACTCCAGAGTGAAAACATGCACATGCTGAGATGAAACAATGGTGGTTTTTCTTCGGCGCTCCATTGGGAGACCCAGACGATTGGGTGTATAGCACTGCCTCCGGAGGCCACACAAAGCAATTACACTAAAAAGTGTAAGGCCCCTCCCCTTCTGGCTATACACCCCCAGTGGGATCACTGGCTCACCAGTTTTCGGCTTTGTGCGAAGGAGGTCAGACATCCACGCATAGCTCCACTGTTTGTAGTCAGCAGTAGCTGCTGACTATATCGGATGGAAGAAAAGAGGGCCCATATGGGGCCCCCAGCATGCTCCCTTCTCACCCGTGGTGGTGCTTGTAAGGTTGAGGTACCTATTGCTGGTACGGAGGCTGGAGCCCACATGCTGTTTTCCTTCCACATCCCCTGGAGGGCTCTGTGGAAGTGGGATCTTACCGGCCCCCAAGCCCTGGGGCCGGGCTCCATCCACAGACCCAGAGAACCTGCTGGATTTGGAGCGGGAGTGCCGTTCAGGGACAAGGCCCTGCAGCTTTCAGGTACTCTGTGTCCCCGGCAGGCACGGACACTCTCAGGGCTTGCTGAGCGTTGTAGTGCGCCGGGGACAGTAGCGCTGTGCGCTGGGGTTAGGTCACTGCAGCTTTGCTGAGTGACGTGATATGTTGGGAACTGCTGCGCCGACCGCTCCTGGAGCGGCGGCGCAGCTGCGACTTGTAGTGCGCCGGGGGCTTTGCGCCGACCGCGCTTTTACGGCGGCGGCGCTTCTAACTATAGCCCCCGGCTTCTGCGGCCTAGCGCCGCTTCGTTCCCGCCCCCACCCTGTCAATCACGGTAGGGGAGAGGCGCTGTGTAATCGGCAGCGCCGAGGGCTGGAGCCTTATTTACATGCTCCAGCCCTCTCACTAGGCACAGGGGGAAGCAGACTTCCCGCTCTTCGTCGGTGTACGCCCAGGGCCCGCCCCCCCCTCTCCACAAGGACGCCGGCAGCCATTATACATGCGGTCTGGCTGGGGAAGGGCAGCAGGCTCTGGGAGACCCAGACTGGACGGACTTCTGGCGACCACACACCGCTCCTAAGCGGGCGGTAAGCAGCACAGTAGTGCTGGCCCCTCTAGTGCCTCAGTGCTATATTAGTGTACTTTTTCTGGGTACCATATATATATATATATATATATATATATATATATATATATATATATATATATATATATATATAATATATATATATTTTTATATAGTGCACTGTAAGGTCGCTTCTTGGCTGGACACCCTGTACGGCGCTGAGGAGGCAGCAACATGTCATCCGCAAAACGCAAGGCTGCCAAGGCACGGGCTGTGTACACTGTTTGTACAGCATGTGGGGCTAATCTACCGGCAGGCTCCAATGACTCACATTGTGTGCAATGTTCAGTCCCAGTGGCACTTCGTCAGCCAGAGCCTATTGTGGTGGTAGCCCAGGCAGAGTCGCCTGCGAACCCTGCCCCGGTGACGGGGACAGACTTTGCAGTGTTTGCTGAAAAAATGTCTGTGACTATGACAAAAATCCTGGAGACCTTGCAGGCCAGGCCAGTTACTCAGACCATGGACACTGCTGTGTCTATGCTCTCCGGTCCCCCTCAGTTGGATCTAATCCGTACTTCAGGGGGGTCTCAAGCATCACAGGCTGAAGTCTCTGACTCAGATGACAGTCCCAGGCAGCCTAAGCGAGCTCGCTGGGAAAGACCCTCGACGTCATCTCACTGCTCAGGGTCTCAGCGAGAAGAGTCTCTCTGTGATGAGACTGAGGACGGTGCTCAGGATTCTGATCCTGAGGCCCCTCTCAATCTGGATGCCCCTGATGGTGACGCCATGGTTAATGACCTTATATCGGCAATTAACAGACTGTTGGATATTTCTCCCCCAGCCCCTTCAGCAGAGGAGGCAGCTGCACAGCAGGAGAAGTTCCATTTCCTGTATCCCAAGCGTAAACTAAGTGCTTTTTTGGACCACTCTGACTTCAGAGAATCTATCCAGAAGCACGACGCTCATCCAGACAAGCGTTTCTCTAAACGTTCTAAGGATACCCGTTATCCTTTTCCCGCTGAAGTGGCCAAACGCTGGACCCAGTGTCCAAAAGTGGATCCCCCAATTTCCAAGCTTGCGGCTAGATCCATAGTCGCAGTAGAGGATGGCGCTTCACTTAAAGATGCCAACGACAGACAGATGGACCTTTGGTTGAAATCTGTCTATGAAGCTATCGGCGCGTCGTTTGCTCCAGCATTCGCGGCCGTGTGGGCACTCCAAGCTATTTCAGCTGGTTTAGCACAGGTGGATGCTATCATGCATCCAGCAGTACCGCAGGTGGCGTCCCTAACGTCGCAAATGTCTGCGTTTGCGACCTATGCTATCAATGCTGTCCTAGAATCTACGAGCCGTACCTCTATGGCGGCCGCCAATTCTGTGGTTTTGCGCAGAGCATTATGGTTAAAGGACTGGAAAGCAGATGCTGGTTCCAAAAAATGCTTAACCAGCTTGCCATTATCCAGAGACAGACTGTTTGGTGAGCCATTGGCTGAAATCATAAAACAGTCCAAGGGTAAGGACTCTTCCTTACCACAGCCCAGAGCAAGTAAACCTCAACAGAAAAAGTGGCAGTCGAGGTTTCGGTCCTTTCGAGGCTCGGGCAAGGCCCAATTCTCCTCGTCCAAAGGGACTCAGAAAGGACAAGGCAGCTCAGATTCCTGGCGGGCTCACTCACGCCCCAGGAAGGCAAATGGAGGAACCGCTTCCAAGGCGGCTACCTCATGACTGTCGGCCTCCTCCCTCCGCATCCTCGGTCGGTGGCAGGCTCTCCCGCTTTTGCGACATTTGGCTGTCACAGGTCAAAGACCGGTGGGTAACAGACATTTTGTCTCGCGGGTACAGAATCGAGTTCAGTTCTCGGCCTCCACTTCGGTTCTTCAGAACCTCCCCACACCCCAACCGAGCAGATGCCCTGCTGCAGGCGGTGGACTCTCTAAGAGCAGAAGGAGTCGTGATCCCTGTCCCCCCTCAGGAATGAGGGCGAGGATTTTACTCCAATCTCTTTGTGGTTCCAAAAAAGGATGGCTCCTTCCGTCCTGTTCTGGACCTAAAACTGCTCAACAAGCATGTGAACGCCAGGCGGTTCCGGATGGAATCCCTCCGCTCAGTCGTTGCCTCAATGTCCCAAGGAGATTTCCTAGCATCAATAGACATCAAAGATGCTTATCTCCACGTGCCGATTGCTACGGAGCACCAACGCTTTCTACGCTTCGTGATAGGAGACGACCATCTTCAGTTCGTGGCTCTGCCATTTGGTCTGGCGACAGCCCCTCGGGTGTTCACCAAGATCATGGCAGCAGTGGTAGCAGTCTTGCACTCTCACGGACACTCTGTGATCCCTTATTTGGACGATCTGCTGGTCAAGGCACCCTCTCAGGAGGCATGCCAACTCAGCCTGAATTTTGCACTGGAGACTCTCCAGGCGTTCGGGTGGATCATCAACTTCCCAAAGTCAAATCTGTCACCGACCCAATCACTAACGTATCTTGGCATGGAGTTTCATACTCTCTCAGCGATAGTGAAGCTTCCGCTGGACAAGCAGCGGTCTCTACAGACTGGGGTGCAGACTCTCCTTCAAAGTCAGTCGCACTCCTTAAGACGCCTCATGCACTTCCTCGGGAAGATGGTGGCAGCAATGGAGGCGGTTCCGTTTGCGCAGTTTCATCTGCGTCCACTTCAATGGGACATCCTCCGCCAATGGGACGGGAAGTCAACATCCCTGGACAGGAAAGTCTCCCTTTCCCAGACGGCCAAGGACTCCCTGCAGTGGTGGCTTCTTCCCACCTCATTATCACAGGGAAGATCCTTCCTACCACCGTCCTGGGCGGTGGTCACGACAGACGCGAGTCTGTCAGGGTGGGGAGCAGTGTTTCTTCACCACAGGGCTCAGGGTACGTGGACTCAGCAGGAGTCCATCCTTCAGATCAATGTTCTGGAAATCAGAGCAGTGTTTCTTGCCCTACTAGCCTTCCAGCAGTGGCTGGCAGGGAGGCAGATCCGAATTCAGTCGGACAACTCCACAGCGGTGGCATACATCAACCACCAAGGGGGGACACGCAGTCGGCAAGCCTTCCAGGAAGTCCGGCGGATTCTGATGTGGGTGGAAGCCACGGCCTCCACCATATCAGCAGTTCACATCCCCGGCGTAGAAAACTGGGAAGCAGACTTCCTCAGTCGCCAGGGCATGGACGCAGGGGAATGGTCCCTTCACCCGGACGTGTTTCAGGAAATCTGTCGCCGATGGGGAAGGCCGGACGTCGACCTAATGGCGTCCAGGCACAACAACAAGGTCCCAACCTTCATGGCACGGTCTCGCGATCAAAGAGCTCTAGCAGCAGACGCCCTAGTGCAAGATTGGTCGCAGTTCCGGCTCCCTTATGTGTTTCCACCTCTGGCACTCTTGCCCAGAGTGCTACGCAAGATCAGATCCGACTGCAGCCGCATCATACTCGTCGCTCCAGACTGGCCGAGGAGGGCGTGGTATCCGGATCTGTGGCATCTCACGGTCGGCCAACCATGGGCACTACCAGACCGACCAGACTTACTGTCCCAAGGGCCGTTTTTCCATCGGAATTCTGCGGCCCTAAACCTGACTGTGTGGCCATTGAGTCCTGGATACTAGCGTCTTCAGGCTTATCCCAAGGGGTCGTTGCCACCATGAGACAGGCTAGGAAGCCCACGTCTGCTAAGATCTACCACAGAACGTGGAGGATATTCTTATCCTGGTGCTCTGCTCAGGGAGTCTCTCCCTGGCCATTTGCATTACCTACCCTTCTTTCTTTCCTGCAATCAGGGTTAGAAAAAGGTTTGTCGCTCGGCTCCCTTAAAGGGCAAGTCTCGGCGCTATCCGTCTTTTTTCAGAAGCGTCTAGCACGACTCTCTAAGGTGCGCACGTTCCTACAGGGGGTTTGTCATATCGTTCCCCCGTACAAGCGGCCGTTAGATCCATGGGATCTGAACAGAGTACTAGTTGCCCTCCAGAAGCCGCCCTTCGAGCCTCTGAGGGAGGTTTCATTTTCTAGACTTTCACAGAAAGTGGCTTTTCTGGTAGCGATCACATCTCTTCGGAGAGTGTCTGAGCTAGCAGCGCTGTCTTCCAAGGCTCCCTTCCTGGTCTTCCACCAGGACAAGGTAGTGCTGCGTCCCATTCAGGAGTTTCTCCCGAAGGTGGTATCCTCCTTTCATCTTAATCAGGATATCTCTTTGCCTTCGTTTTGTCCTCATGCAGTACATCGGTATGAGAAGGATTTACATTTGTTAGATCTGGTGAGAGCACTCAGAATCTACATTTCCCGCACGGCGCCACTGCGCCGTTCGGATGCACTCTTTGTCCTTGTCGCTGGTAAGCGCAAAGGGTCGCAGGCTTCTAAGGCAACCCTGGCTCGATGGATCAAAGAACCAATTCTTGAAGCCTACCGTTCTGCTGGGCTTCCGGTTCCATCAGGGCTGAAGGCCCATTCTACCAGAGCCGTGGGTGCGTCCTGGGCATTGCGACACCAGGCTACGGCTCAACAGGTGTGCCAGGCAGCTACCTGGTCGAGTCTGCACACTTTCACCAAACATTATCAGGTGCATACCTATGCTTCGGCGGACGCCAGCCTAGGTAGAAGAGTCCTGCAGGCGGCAGTTGCCTCCCTATAGGGGAGGGCTGTCTTGCAGCTCTAACATGAGGTATTCTTTACCCACCCAGGGACAGCTTTTGGACGTCCCAATCGTCTGGGTCTCCCAATGGAGCGCCGAAGAAGAAGGGAATTTTGTTACTTACCGTAAATTCCTTTTCTTCTAGCTCCTATTGGGAGACCCAGCACCCGCCCTGTTGTCCTTCGGGATTTTTGGTTTCTTGCGGGTACACATGTTGTTCATGTTGAACGGTTTTCAGTTCTCCGATGTTACTCGGAGTGAATTTGTTTAAACCAGTTATTGGCTTTCCTCCTTCTTGCTTTTGCACTAAAACTGGTGAGCCAGTGATCCCACTGGGGGTGTATAGCCAGAAGGGGAGGGGCCTTACACTTTTTAGTGTAATTGCTTTGTGTGGCCTCCGGAGGCAGTGCTATACACCCAATCGTCTGGGTCTCCCAATAGGAGCTAGAAGAAAAGGAATTTACGGTAAGTAACAAAATTCCCTTCATTTTCTCCAAAGGTTAGGACATGCAGAGTGCAGTAATCCAAGTACTTGGCATTGTAATTCTCCAGTGATGCTTGCCTCTGAAGCTACTACGTGGTCAGAAGACTTTGCTCCTAGTAGCTCCAATATGGGATGTTGTTCTCACAAACTCTGCTTTGGAATTGAGCATCCCAGGATGTGATGTAAGAGGGTCATCAGACACTCCCATGGGCTGGGCAAAAGAAACAGAGGAGCCGAAAGGTCTGACCAGTAGATGGCAGCAGAGACAAGCATGAAAAACATTAAATACCGTATTTTTCGGACCATAAGACGCACTTTTTTTTCCCCCAAATGTTGGGGGAAAGTTGGGGGTGCGTCTTATGGTCTGACTATAGGGCTGCGGCTGGGAATGAGGGTGCTGCGGGTCATCGGGGGCACGAGCAGGCAGCAGCAGCGCCTGCCGTGACCACGTGGGCCCGCTCATTACATATGCACGCCCATCCTCCCACCCGTCTATGAGCGCTGAAGTCGGAACTGACAGGTGGGCGGGAGGACGAGCGGGGACGCGCGCATAGCAAAGAGCCGGCCGCGTGATCACCCCTGGCAATTACAGCCTGGAGTGATCGTGTGCGGCTGTATTCACTGCCCCCCGCGCGTCATTACCAGCACGGGGTGCAGTGAATCAGTACACTCACCCGTCCCCGTGTGTGGAGCCGCCCCCCTGCTGCACGCGATGTCTTCCTGTCTGTGCCGGTCAGCTGATCTGTGCTGAGCTGGTCAGCTGATCGGCACAGACAGGAAGACATCGCGATGCAGCAGGGGAACGGCTCCACACACACAGGTCAGTGGCGCAGAGAGGAAGATGATCGGTGCTGGAGGGAGTGAGGAAAAGGTGAGTATAAACGTTTATTTTTTTTCTCTGTGCTATAGGATACAGGCCATATACCAGGATGGTATATGAGCACGATGGGGGGCATATAGCAGGATGGGAGTATATGAGCAGGCAGGATGGGGGGGTATGTGAACAGGATGGGGGGGTATGTGAACAGGATGGGGGGGTATGTGAACAGGATGGGGGGGTATGTGAACAGGATGGGGGGGTATGTGAACAGGATGGGGGGGTATGTGAACAGGATGGGGGGGTATGTGAACAGGATGGGGGGGTATGTGAACAGGATGGGGGGGTATGTGAACAGGATGGGGGGGTATGTGAACAGGATGGGGGGGTATGTGAACAGGATGGGGGGGTATGTGAACAGGATGGGGGGGTATGTGAACAGGATGGGGGGGTATGTGAACAGGATGGGGGGGTATGTGAACAGGATGGGGGGGTATGTGAACAGGATGGGGGGGTATGTGAACAGGATGGGGGGGTATGTGAACAGGATGGGGGGGGTATGTGAACAGGATGGGGGGGGTATGTGAACAGGATGGGGGGGTATGTGAGCAGGATGGGGGGGGTATGTGAGCAGGATGGGGGGGGTATGTGAGCAGGATGGGGGGGGTATGTGAGCAGGATGGGGGGGGTATGTGAGCAGGATGGGGGGGGTATGTGAGCAGGATGGGGGGGGTATGTGAGCAGGATGGGGGGGGTATGTGAGCAGGATGGGGGGGGTATGTGAGCAGGATGGGGGGGGTATGTGAGCAGGATGGGGGGGGTATGTGAGCAGGATGGGGGGGGTATGTGAGCAGGATGGGGGGGGTATGTGAGCAGGATGGGGGGGGTATGTGAGCAGGATGGGGGGGGTATGTGAGCAGGATGGGGGGGGTATGTGAGCAGGATGGGGGGGTATGTGAGCAGGATGGGGGGGTATATGAGCAGGATGGGGGTATGTGAGCAGGCAGGATGGGGGTATGTGAGCAGGCAGGATGGGGGTATGTGAGCAGGCAGGATGGGGGTATGTGAGCAGGCAGGATGGGGGTATGTGAGCAGGCAGGATGGGGGTATGTGAGCAGGCAGGATGGGGGTATGTGAACAGGCAGGATGGGGGTATGTGAACAGGCAGGATGGGGGTATATGAACAGTATGGGGGTATATGAACAGGATGGGAGTATATGAACAGGATGGATGGGGGAATATGAGCAGGATGGATGGGGGGTATACCAATAGGATCGGGGTATATCAATAGGATCGGGGTATATGAACAGGATGGGGGAATATGAGCAGGATGCTGGTATAGGAGCAGGATGGGGGTTTATAGCAGGATCATATACAAGGCAGGAGGATCATTACCAGGATGGGGTACCTTAGTAGAGAATTTGGGGACATTACCCCCATAACAGTGTCAGCAGCAGATCCTCGCCCCATAACAGTGTGTCATGACCACATTTTTTGCTTAAAGTTTTATTTTCCCATTTTCCTCCTCTAAAACCAGGGTGCGTCTTATAGTCCGGTGCGTCTTATAGTCCGAAAAATACAGTAACAGTTTTAACTGAGGCTACTTTCACACATCCGGTTTGAGCCCTGCGGCTCAATCCGGCTGTGAAAACTATGCAACGGATGCGGTGAAAACACCGCATCCTTTGCATAAGTTTTTACATGCGGCCGGTCCGTTTTTTTCCGGTTGCGGCATGCTACTGAGCATGCGCAGTGGAAAATACCGCATGCGGCGACCGGATGCGGTTTTTTCCGCATCGCGCCGCATCTGGCCTCCATAGGGATGCATTGAAAAATGCGCCGCAGCGGCCGGATGCGGCGCGATGCGGTGTTTTTTGCCGGAGCAAAAAACGTTGCAGGGAACGTTCGATCCGGTCGCCGCATCGGCTACATCTGCCGCATGCGGCAAAAACCGGACCGAACGCAAGCCCCTGCGGCACAATGCGGCACTAATGTAAGTCAATGCAAAAAAAACCGCAATCGGCGTTACAAAAGCCGGTTGCGGTTTTTCTGCAGAACGCCGTATTGTGCCGCAGAGCAAAAATCCGGATGTGTGAAAGTACCCTAAGACAAATAGAAACAGCACAGTATCACAACGGATCCGTCAAAAAACTGAAGGAACTGATGGAAAAACCTGATCCATTTTTCCATCGGATCCGTCGCATCAGTTTTTTCATTGGATCGTGCCTGACGCCGAAAAACTGATGTGTGAAAGCAGCCTTACTAGTTTTTTTTTTTTTTTTTTTTTTTACTGTTTTTCTCCCTTTTACTTTTTTCCTCACTATTGTTTTTTTCCTTTGTCTTACTAATTCATTTTTTTTCCCCTTCAAATTTTTCTTTTTTAATATTTAACCTGTCCAGACTTTTTTGAGCAGGTTTTCAGAGTTTGATAAAATGGAGGCCTGCTGAAAATGTCAGAATCTGTCATTTCCACTACTTAATTTATGTATATAGGAAGCCTTAACCTTGCTAAGTGATTTGGTATAGACACAATAATAATTTGAGGCTTCACCTAATTAACCTCTTGGAGGTAGAACCGGGATGACTGTGAAGTTGGTAAGGGCAGGTCTTGCATCTCCACCTTTTTATATTTGGGACCTTACTATAGTCATTAAAAGGGTTATTGGTAAATTATAGTAACTCTGGCCTCTCAGTCACTCTGCTTCTACCATCCAGCTTATTATTTCTCAGCAGCTCTGCTTCGTTCAGAAGCAGAAGAGTCACATTGGGGGCAGAGTCGGCGGGTCCTGAGCCCACGCACATCCATCTCTGCGCATTGTTGAGCTAAGTCATTTATTAGTTTCTGCTGTATAAAAGCCAATGGTTATGCCTTATGGGAACAAGTCTTTTCCAACAATCTTGTTGAAGGGCCGCTTAGTGAATTTCTAAATGAGGGCTTTGCATTTTGTTCTGTAATACATATTCACAGCCTAAAAATAGGAATGAACAGGTCAGAAGATTATAGATTGCCGTTTTCTGAATCTTGTTTCAAAAAGGAATCTGTCGTCAGGTTTTTTTTGCTGTATAATCCTGAGAGCAGCATGATGTGTAGGGGCTTAGACCCCAATTTTAGGGATGTGTCACTTATTAGGCTGTGTTACTGTTTTAATAAAATTGGTGTTTTATCAGCAGGAGATTATCAATGCTGAACTAGATCTCATGTTTAGGTCATTCTGGGTAACACTGCCCCCACCACATAATTGGTAGGTTTCTGCCAATCAGTGGTGGGGGCATGGCTGGAAAAGTAGGCACAGGACACCTAGTCCTGAAGTGATAATCTCCTGCTGATTTTATTTAAACAGCAATAAAGCCTAGTAAGTCACACCTCACTGGAATAAGGGTTTCTGCCCCTACATCATGCTGCTGTCAGATTACACAGCAAAAACCTGCTGACACATTCCCACGTAGTAAATGAGGATTGACTGAATTTGTGGATTTTTCACAGGACCGACCAACCATCCAATGTGTATGAAAGGATGATATAGACACATTGTTTGCATGTTTTACAGAGAAAGAACTATTGTTGTCTGAGATCTGGAAGTCGTCAGTGGAGTTCGAAATGCGTTGATCGACTAAAGACCACCTTTCTTTCAATAATATCTCATCATGTGAATGATTGTCAACCGCGCAGGATATACACCAACTATTGTATACATGAGTATATGTCTGCGTCACTGTCCTTAACGTGCCCACGTCCATATATTGTTTACATGTTACAAGACCTGGATATACTTGAAGACTGGACGACCATTAGAAAAGTGAGATTCTGTAAATGAAAGAATACAGCTTTTCTCTATGTTGAGTGTGGGGACAAGTGGGAAGATTTATAAAGAAAAAGCGCTTAAGTATTGTTAAAGACCAGTGTGCAAAATGCCAGTGCTGAAATAGGGAGAACCTTACACTTAAAGGATGTCAACATATTCAGGGGCCATTTTTATTTGTATATTTTATGCTGACCTGCTTGTACTTTGGGCTAAAAATCATTTTTGCTATTGATTTTTCTCTTTTCAGAAGCATTTTTTACCTCCATGCTCATTGGTAACTACTGAATGAATAAACTGCGAATCCGTCAGTGAGCACATTGTGACAAGGAGTTTAACTTTTTTCGTTATTAAATAATCTGTGCCGATATATGACCATAGACCACATGAATGTTGAGCGCAATTTTGAGGTTATCTTAAATCACCTGGGAGAATCTCGGGGGGGAAAAAAACCAACATAATATTACAAACTCCCTCTGAAAACAAACTCACTGACTGATTTTCTGTTCACTCATGCAGCCAATATTGTGTAGGGAAACAAAGTTCTTGAAAGCCAAACAGTGCAAACTTTTTAATAAAACTCAAATGCCAAAAGTATTTTTATCCAAAAATACATTCATAGAAATGGGGGGGGGGTTGAAACATTGGCCTCAAAGGTGTCTATCTTTTAACTACTTTTGGACTCCCATAGATTATAAACATCTGTGCGGTCCACATTTGACTCTGCACTGACATTTTAAAATGTCAGTGCAGTGTAAGAAGCTTGCATTGCTGTTACATTTTAGAATGTCAGTGCAGAGTCAAATGTGGACTGTACAGATGTTTATAGTTCAACTGTGGGGAGGAGAGACAGCTGTCAGACACAGCCAGACTCCCCACAGGGAAGACAATCATGATTTATTACCAAAGCAATATTTTCTTAATAAAATTATATATAAAAAAACCCATCTAGCGCTGGTTCTTTGTGGATTTTTTGTATAAAATCCCTTATATAAATGATTTATTACCATGTTTACCTTTTCCTATTGCTGTATATCCAGCCCTTGTGTATGCAGGTTAGGAAGCAGTGATTGTGCTTTTTCCTCTGGATCCAACTTTCTTGTGATCACTGAATGTAGTGAGGGAACATTAGCTGCTGGGTCCTAGGAGAAGCAGCCAGTTCTGCTATGCAGCCAGGAGGTTGCACTCTCCCTGCAACTGGGACTAATACAGCAGCCTCAGTTCCAGGGGAAATTGGAAATTAAGAGCATGTATTTTAATTAATTGGAAAAAAAATGCACAGTCTAGATTACTTTCATGAAATATAATACAGTATAATATTTATATAAAATATAATTATATAGTTATAAAATGTGTGTATGTATGTGTTCTGTATGTATACGCACGTGTGTGTGTGTGTGTGTGTGTGTGTGTGTGTACATATATATATATATATATATATATATATATATATATATATATGTGTGTATATGTGTATATTTTGGATTTTTTTTATTTTTTAAATCCATGGCGGATTTGACTAGCACAGAACCTGCCTGTGTGAACACATACATGGATACGTTCAATATTTACAAAATGAAACGTAAAATGCTGCACAATGGAAATGGAGTTGGTTATAAATTGACTTAATTTTAGGTCTCACGCAATCGTGTACATGAACCCTGATTTGTTTATTTGCTTTTGGATTGTGAGTTGCAATTAATGGGTGATTATTTTCTCCACGTTAGGCCATGGCAACGCTGGGTCCTCATCGGGTAAAACCAGAAGGTAAGTAAGAGTGAATGAGTTTAGAATGAATCCTTTTCTCCATATTTTTTTGAGACTGACATGCATATCTATTGCTGAATGCAAAGGAAAACACTAATTTATGCTAAACTTTTGGTCGTTCTGTAATGAAACAATGTAACGTTTCCCGCAGGAGACCCATTGCCTCACAGTGCGTCCAGGCATGCAGCACCTGATCTGCAGAGGACGGACGCCCAAGCCGGTAAGTAGCCGGAGATCGCTCCAAATCATGGTTGTATGGACACTGTCTGTGGTCTTCTGTGCTCTGTTGATGGATTTATAGTGGGAGACCGCATAGAAAATATCTGGGATGATCTATTTCACTATTTCCTCCATTGTAGTAAAGGTATGTACAAGTAAGGGCCAGTTTTGGTGCAATATTTCCTCTATGCACCACAGCATTAACCGGGGGGCTCCAGAGCGACCACTTTTAATGCTACTTTTTTTGCGAGGTTGTAGGGTTAGACTACTTGCAAAGAAGCCTCATGTCCGGTTCAACAATGTTGTATAATATAAGGGGTAACAGTTGTCATCCCGCAACGTTTTGGTGATCTTGCGTGAACCCCCAAACCTTCCAAATGCCATCCTGCTTTAGTTCATTTTTACAAATTGCTTTCCGTGGCATTTGATCGGATACATTCCAGTTTGGCTTTATTCACACGTCTATGTGACCTAGCCTGTATCAGAGCAGTTTGTGATGTGCCAAAAGCTATCTCTGCTCCCATCGGAGGACAGACGCTCCCCGAAAATAAGAACAACACAAAAATAAGCCCAAGTTCTATTTTCGGAACAAAATCTAATAGAAGACCACGGTCTTATTTTCGGGGAAACACGGTAGATATGTGGCGTGGGGGAGCTGCAAGTAGCAATGCCGACCCCTGGTATTTCTAAAAGGCTCATTTTAAAGTCCAAACTGGTAAATTTCGGTAACATTTTACAAGTTTATTATTTGTTATATGATTTGGTTGTTTTCATGCGGTCCTTTTTTGTTTTCTTTGCTTCCAGATTACATGCAGGAAAAAAGTAATCTGTACTAAAGCTTTTTTTATTTTTGCTTACCTACAGTTACAGTAAAGATGGAAAAGCATCAGCACAGTGCCAGGTCGGAGGACGGTCGTCTGCATTATGATGGAGAGTGGTATGGTCGAGGGCAGACCATCTGCATTGATAAGAAAGACGAATACCCAACCAGGTACTAATATACACTAGAGACGTAGAGATTGTGAATGTAAAACAAGTCACTGATCAGTGAGGGGTCAATGGTGGGAACCCGCTCTCATCTGCAGAGCTGGGAACTTTTTTTTTTTTGTTTAATTGAAAATTGCTAAAATATATATATATTTTATAAATTTTAGGGATGATCGAATACTTCAAATATTCGGATTCACGATTTATTTGCCGGCTAGGTCGCCGCTATTCGCGAATATTCGATGCGCAATGTAAGTCTATGGGAAACCCGAATAACAACTTTTCGGAACTATTCAGGCTTCCCATAGACTTACACTGCGCATCGAATATTCGCATAGCGGCGACCTATTCGTCGGATATTCGCGAAGCCGAATATTTGAGGCATTCGATCATCCCTAATAATTTTATGATATATGAAATATACATACACATATATATATGAGCTGCTCAGGTACACAGATCATTACATAGTCTGATATTAACATTTCAATTACAACCCATGTTGTGTTGGATAAGCATATAAACAATATGCCTGTCTCTCTTCTGTCATCATATCTGAAGTGCAAGCTCAGAATGTACACTGTTCAAATGTAACAATAAGGCTATGTGCGCACTAGAAAGGATTTTTCTCAAGAAATTTCTTGAGTAAAGGATTAGCGCACCTGCGTTAAAAAAACGTACCAATAACGCACCGAAAAACACATGCCTTTTTACCGCGTTTTGGTGCGTTTCTTTTGCAGGTTGGTCCCTGCGTTTTTCAATGCTTTAACAGCAATAAATATAGATAATAGATTGATAGACGGATTAAAAAAAAAAAACAAAAAAAAAAAAAACGATGTGGGGTCCCCCATATCTTTTGTAGCCAGCTAGGGTAAAGCAGACGGCTGCAGCCTTCAGACCACAGCTGGCAGCTTTACCTTGGCTGGTAATCCAAAACATAGGGCACCCCACGCTGTTATTTTACATTAAATAAATAATTTAAAACAAAAAACGTGGGGTCCCCCCAAATTGGATCACCAGCCAAGGTAAAGCTGACAGCTGTGGTCTGGTATTCTCAGACTAGGGAGGTCCATCGGTATTAGACGCTCCCCAGCCTAAAAATAGCAGGCTACAGCCGCCCCAGAAGTGGCGCATCCATTAGATGTGCCAATCCTGGCGCTTTGCCCCAACTCATCCCGTTGCCCTGGTGCGGTGGCAAAGGGGGTAATATATGGGGTTGATACCAGATGTGTAATGTCACCTGGCATCAAGCCATGGGGTTAGTGATGTGACGCATCTATCAGATACTTGACATCACCAACCCAGTCAGTAAGAAAAAAAAAATAGACAACAAAAAGTTTTATTTTAAAAACGCTCCCCAAAACATTCCCTCTTTCACCATTTTATTAAAAAGAACAATCAAATCCGGGTCCGGCGTAATCCAGTAAGGGGGTCCCACAATGATCCATACCATAGTCACTGTCCCAGTCAGTGAAGAACAGAATGTTCTCCATTGGCTGGGAGAGTAGTGCAGTGACCTGAGCTAACATCAATGGTTCAGCCCAGGTCACTGCAGGAGAGGTTAGATGAGATCCTTACCTGCTGTGACGATCTCCTACACTCCTGACGTCAGCGCTGTTACTGACGTCTATGCCCGCCGCGTTCTCAGCACTATAGCGGGAGCCCGTGACTTCACCGCTAGTGACAGTCTCGGGCCACCTGCGATCCGTGACGTGAGAAATTTCTGCAGCAAAAGCGCAGGTAAAAACGCAGTGTGTGAACATAGCCTAAAACTTTTTGCTGCCAACTGTAAGATTCCCCCCTACATCTCCAAGCAATATGTAACATTTAACTGGTAATATAAATGATACCTCAATTATGAAAGACAGTCTGTGCTGATGAGAGCGTGGAATTCTTGTTTCCTTTAGGATGTGGCGGCAGTGCACATATGTGACTCGTGCGCTGTCCATTCACCCCTATGGAAATATTGAGCATTGTGCTTTGTTTTTACCTGCAGCACCATAGAGAGTGACTGCTGTAGTGTTTGGGTGGCCATGCTGCCACACCTTTTTGTAACGGGGTTAAAAATTCCCCATTCTGCCGATCTGTGCCAGTCTCCGCAGTCAGACCCTCACTAATCTGCATATTATCACCTGTCCAAGATGGGTGATAACTTGTTTTAACTATATGACCCCCTTTTTTTAAAACGAAACCCAATTTTTGATTATCATTATGTATGTAGACCTTAACCCAAACCCAACTCATCATTACCTCCTACTCCTACTCTTCACAGCGGAGAAATAAATATCTGCTCACTCCAGACATCCAGTATATGTGTATATGTATATGTATGTATATGTATGTATATGTATGTATATGTATGTATATGTATGTATATGTATTTTGTGTGTGTGTGTGTGTGTGTGTATATATATGTAATCTCATTGTTGTAAGTGAGCTACCTGGCATAGGCAGCCTGCTCAATGTTACTTGCAGGACGTTGTGAAGGACAAGACCTGATGTTACAGATTGTAGTTATTATTTAGTTATAGAGCACCATTAATTCTTTGGTGCTGTACATGAGAACGGGTTACATACAGAATACATATACAAGTTACAGTACACAGACTAGTACGGGGGGAAGAGGGCCCTGTCCTTGTGGGCTTACATTCTATAGGATATTTGAGAGGAGACAGTAGGTGGGGTGTTGGTCGGGAAGCAGCTCCGCATGGTGGTGGGGCAGTAGCTGTGGTGGTGGTGAAGCAGTGGTGTCATTAGAGATTATAGGCATCAATAAACAGATGAGTTTTCAAGTTCTGTTTGAAGCTTACAAGTGTAGCAGATAGTCTGACGTGTTGATGCAGCGAATTCCAGAAGACTGGGGATGCTCGGGAGAAGTCTTGGATTCGGTTGCATGAGGAGCGAATGACAGAGGAGGAAAGGGGATCTTCGGGGGACTGGAGGTTGTGTTGGACTGTAGCGAGAGATTAGTTCAGAGATATACGGAGGAGACATATTATGGACGGCTTTGTAGGTCAGTGTTAGTAATTTGAATTGGATACGGTGGAAGATTGGGAGCTAATGAAGGGACTTGCAGAGGGGAGAAGCGGGGTGGTATTGAGGAGAGAGGTGGATCAGTCGGGCAGCAGAGTTAAGGATGGACTGGAGAGAGGCGAGCGTGTTAGCAGGGAGGCCACAGAGGAGGATGTTGCAGTAATCAAGGTGGGAGATTGAGGGTATGCACTAGCGTTTTTGTAGATTGAGAATTGAGGAAAGGACGGATTCTAGAAAATTTGTTGTTGAGTTGAAGACGGCAGGAGGTGGTGAGGGATTGGATGTGTGGTATGAGGGACAAGGCAGAGACAAATGTCACTCTGAGGCACCGAACTTTGGGTACTGGGGAGAGCATGATATTATTTATTGTGATAGATCAGGTAGAGAGTGTAGGTGAGACGTAGGAAAGATGATTAGTTCAGTTTTGGCCACATTGAGCTTTAGGAAGCGAGAGGAGAAAAGGGAGGATATGGCCGATAGACACTCCGGGATTCTGGACAGCAGAGATGTGACATTTGGACCAGAGAGGTAGATCTGAGTATCATCGGTATATAGTTTGATCCATGAGGAGCTCAACAGCAGTACAACTTGTGATATCTTATTTTCAGGGACCTCATGGAAAATATATAAGACAAAATATTGTAAAAATCACACCAACCTTATAGATTGGGGTATCCGACTAATGGCCGTAAGGTATTGCTCCAACCGAATGCCATGTGTTTGAACTCTTGGGGGGCGGGGGACATGACAAGTGGCCTGGCGCAGACACTTATTGCTCCTGGTCTGGAGTCATCCCGACCACCTATAACCTGTGTCCTTTTCTCTTGTAGCGCGGTCATCACCACTATCAACAGCGACGAGGTTTGGTTTAAGAGACCGGATGGCAGCAAGTCTAAACTGTACATTTCACAGCTGCAAAAAGGGAAATACAGTATCAAGCACATCTGACCGGAGACCGAGGGGGTCTCCACATGTCCGACTCCAGAATTCCCAGGACTGAAATTGTGCCAAGTCATAGGAAGTCCACCGCCACCCCCCCCATCCTCTTATTGTGACGTGTATCTGAGCATGTGATGTACATCCTGACCGTGTTGGTGTCTGTACAGTGTCGTGTATACAATGTCGGGATAATCATTCACGGGAAGCAATGCATTAAAAATAAATCATGGCGTGGCGTACACCCAACAGACGAGCCCTCCTCTCCTGGGGGTGTCTAAAGCAAATCGTATTAAGGAGAGAAGACAACGTATCGTCTCTTGGAACTTGCCAAGCAAGGAGAGACGTGCTGCAGTATTAAACTCCAGATTATCTTTATTATATATGCATTTATTAACTTTGAACACGATGGCTGTTTTAATTTAAGACTCTTTAGAGAACGAGGAGCTCTGTACTATGACAACTCTGAATGGCGCGTGGGTCACCGCACACCTCGTAAGGCCTTCTGTCCATACAACTCCCAAGTCCTTCTTCCACTTTGTTTGAAGTTTTCCTCCATTCATAGGTGCGCGGCTCCCGTTCAGAGGAAGCGACGAATTATTGAACCCTTTCTTATTAATATAATCAGAACGTTTCGCCAAGTTAACTCTACTCGGGTCACTGCGAGAGTGTTTGCCGAACGTCTATTCAGAGCGTAAGTGTTGTGAAGGTAAACAAGAAGAAGCCATTGTAAGGTTATGTCTGAAATGAAATTTCCAAGGTAACCGGCTTCTTACATGTAGGGACCAATACCGCTGCTATGCGTTTAACAGACTGGAATTAAATTTGTGTGATACGTAGGGATCACATTGTCGTGAGAAAAATATTAAGTACACCCCTTTTTGAATTTATGGCTCTTTATGTATCAGGACATGAAAAAAATTCTGATCCTTTTTTTTTTTTAGAGGGTTCTATAATTAGGCAGATTTAAGAACACGAGATAAATGACATCCTCGTCATTATTATATTTTTTGTATAAAAATGAGATCAAAATGCAAAAGTAGTATATGAAAAATTTAGTACACCCCATGACTCAATAAATTGTAGAGCCATCGTTGCCTTGAAGTCATGGTTTTTTGTTTTGACTTGGTTCTGGAGCAATTATGGCCGACTTTTCTTTACAACATTACTTAATCGGGCTTTACACGCAATGACATCGCTAACGAGATGTCGTTGGGGTCACGGAATTCGTAACGCACATCCGGCCTCGTTAGCAACGACCGTTAACTATCAAAATTACACACCTTATCGTTGATCGTTGACGCGTCATTCTAATCCTAAATATCGTTGCAGGACGCAGGTCGTTTGTCGTTGCTGCAGAAGCACACATCGCTATGTGCGACACCGCAGGAACGAGAAACTACATCGTACCTGCGTCCTCCGGCAACGAGGAAGGAAGGAGGTGGGCGGAATGTTACGGCCGCTCATCTCCGTCCCTCCACTTCTATTGGGCGGTCGCTTAGAGACGTTGCTGTGACGCCGCACGATCCGCCCCCTTAGAAAGCAGGCGGTTCGCTGGCCACAGTGACGTCACTAGGCAGGTAAGTCCGTGTGACGGGTGTAAGCGATGTTGTGCGCCACGGGCAGCGATTTGCCCGTGACGCACAACCGACGGGTACTTTCACCAGCGACATCGCTAGCGATAGCGCTGTGTGTAAAGTGGCCTTAAGGCTCATTGTGGTTTGGCAATGGAAGCAGGGATTCCCAGCCAGTCTCCCACACTGGTACGTGCCAGACCTCAAATTGCGTAACAACTGCGATCTGACGAGAGCAGGCAGAATGATTTCAGCATCGCCAATCGACAAATTGTGGTTTGGGGATCCGCCATAGATGAGAAACACAAAAAAAGGACAGTTGCACTTTGAAATACTAAATCATGCAAACATTGAATGTTAGAATATAGAGATGCATTACTGTTTATAGAAATCTAGGAACAATTTAGATATTTAGCATACAAAAATGGCCATTTCAATATATGCCCAGTAGCCACGTCAAGGCATACCTTGTTAGTGGGAACCTACTCTGAACTGAAGCCTCTCTCTGGGTTACAAACTTCCATGTGTATGGGTACGTACAAACCTGCTACTGAAGAATAAAATTTCCTGTGGCTGATGGGGGAAGGGTGCACAGTCAGAGGGCGTGACTCCATGATCTAGACAAAAAGATTGACTGCACTCCCAAAATGCAGTCTGAACAGGTGCAAAACTGAACATGACCTATGACAAAAGATAGTTGCACTCTGCAATGCTAAAGCATGCAAACGTATAGGTATACATTACTGCTTATAGAAACATAGGAAAAATGGCAATTTCATTATCAGCCCAGTAGCCATATCAAGGCATATCTTGTTACTGGGAATGCCGTCTTTTTGTCTATATTATGGCTGCCACAGATGACGTCTGGACTTTGACTCTGCCATTGCAACATTTTTATTTTTTATATCTGCCATTCTGGTGTAGATTTGCCTTGTGCTTGGGATCATCATCCTGTTGCGTCCCAGTTTTGGCCAAGGTTTAGCTTTAACTACAAAGAGTAGTTAGTGGTCGACTCAAGGACTGCAAGCTGCCTAGGTCCTGCGGCTGCAAAATGTTTCCAAGTTACCACCCCCATGCTGGACAGTTAGTATGAGGTGTTTGTGATGATATGCTGTGTTTTGGTTTTCATCAAACATGGCAAAGGGCATTAAAGCCAAACATCTCCACTTTGGTCTCATCTGTTCAAAGGATATTATTCCAGAAGTCTTGTGGTTTGCTCAGATGCAGAAGCTTTCTCCTGGCAACACTTGCAAACAAACTATATTGGGTCAGTCTTTTTCTAATTTTCCTATCATTAATTTAAGCATTTAAGATAACAGGCCTTTTGAGTCTGAGCTATAGCTCTTGAGCTTTTTTTTTTTTTCTTTGCAATTTATCAAAGCTGCTTTGGGAGATTCACTTTCGGGAAGGAAGTCAAATGTCATGAATGTTTTCCAATTTGTAAATAATCTTTTTCACTATAGAATGATGGACTAATCCTTTGCAAATTGATTGGCGGCAAGAATTGTTTCTTGAAGATCATTGCTGATTTCTCTCCTCCTTTGTGTAGGTGAACAAACACCTAAATGCTCTGGACCAGCAAGTTAGCAAAACTTTTGCTTTTACAGAGGTAGTAACACTTACTGATGATCCATTTATTAAGGGCACTTGATTAGCAGCACCTGACTGCCACTTACCCTATTCATTTTAATGAAAAGAGTAAGGGTGTACCTAATTTTTCTCCATTTTGGCCTAGTTTTTGTCAAATAATGACAAAGTGTAATTGGTAGTGTGGAAATAGTCCAATTTTAAGAACCGGAATGGGCATTAATTTTTTTTTTTGTCTTTCATGCCAAAACTAAAAGTCAGGGTGTACTTAGTTTTTCTTTTGACTATATCAGCCCTTTGGACTCTGATGAGCAAAGAGCTATCACTTTCGCATAAAGAAATGTAAAGTGGGATCATTTACAGAGACGGGGTCTTCAGAATCAATTGAAATTGATCATCTTGGCCGCGTGAGCGGTGACCCCGGTTGTATCGAGGGTCTTCATTATCCTGAACATTGTAAAGGTTTTCTATGTGATAGAAATATATACTGTTTATTGTGTTATTTACGTACTGTTTGTGCCAAACATGACTGTGGTATTTTATTTTATATTTTTTATTTCTATACATATATATGAAGTTATTTTACAAATATTTTCTCTTTTGTGCTTTTTTTCGTTCGCTCTTTGATCTAATGCTACTTTCGGAATTCTGCTAGTTTTCCCTTAGAGATTAAGGCTGAGATCACATAACCAATTTGTCGAAATTGTCCTGAAGAAATAATGTTACAGATGTAAATGTAAGTCATAAAGTTATATGGGCACTATGATGCCTATTCCACCTAAAGGGTTGGCGCGTTTTATGCCAAATTCAGCTGTCACGAGGCGGACTGGGGAGAGTCTGGCGTGAGTCCAAATATTAATAATTATTATTTATTATAGTGTCATCAGTTCCATGGCGCTTTACATGTGAAAGGGGTATGCATAATAGGGACAAGTACAATAATCATAATCAAGGCACGGACTGGTACAGGAGGAGAGAGGTCCCTGCCCGCGAGGGCTCACAGTCTACAAGGGATAGGTGAGGATACAGGAGGAGAGAGGTCCCTGCCCGCGAGGGCTCACAGTCTACAAGGGATAGGTGAGGATACAGGAGGAGAGAGGTCCCTGCCCACGAGCGCTCACAGTCTACAGGGGATAGGTGAGGATACAGTAGGTGAGGGTAGAGCTGATTGTGCGGCGCTGTATCAGACTGAGGGTTACGGCAGGTTGTAGGCTTGGCGGAAGAGGTGGGTCTTCAGGTTCCTTTTGAAGCTTGTCAAGGTAGGCGAGAGTCTGATGTGTTGTGGCAGAGCATTCCAGAGTATGGGGGAGGCACGGGAGAAATCTTGGATGCGATGGTGGAAAGAGGAGATGAGAGGGGAGTAGAGAAGGAGATCTTGTGAGGATCGGAGGTTACGTGCAGGTAAGTACCAGGAGACGAGGTCACAGATGTAGGGAGGAGACAGGTTGTGGATGGCTTTGTAGGTCATGGTTAGGGTTTTGAACTGGAGTCGTTGAGCAATGGGAAGCCAGTGAAGGAATTGGCAGAGAGGAGAGGTCGGGGAGTAGCGGGGAGACAGGTGGATGAGCCGGGCAGTGTAGTTTAGAATAGATTGTAGGGGTGCGAGACTGTTAGAAGGGAGGCCACAGAGCAGGAGGTTGCAATAATCCAGGTGGGAGATAATAAGGGCATGTACCAGGGTTTTTGGAGCTTCTTGGGAAAGGAATGTGCGGATCCGGGAAATATTTTTGAGTTGGAGGCGGCAGGAGGTGAAGAGGGCTTGGATGTGTGGCTTGAAAGAGAGATTGGAGTCTAGGATTACTCCCAGGCAGCGAGCGCATGACACTGGGGAAAGTGAGCAGCCATTGACATTCATGGATATGTTAGGTGGGGGGTAGAGTGATGAGGAGGAAAGACAATGAATTCTGTTTTGTCCATGTTCAATTTTAAGAATCGAGCAGAGAAAAAAGATGAAATAGCAGACAGACATTGTGGGATTCTGGTTAGTAGGGAGGTGATGTCAGGTCCAGAGAGGTAGATCTGCGTATCATCAGCGTAGAGATAATACTGAAAGCCGGGGGACTCTGAGCTGACATGATGTTCCAGTCGTTTTGAGGCATAGGGGAGAAGTGATATGGGGCGATAGTTTGACAGAGGAAGGGTCAAGGGAGGTCTCTGAGGATGGGTGTGATGGAGGCATGTTTAAAGCATGAAGGGACTACACCAGTTGTTGGTGATACAACTAAATGGGTAAAACCATGACAAACAAGGGGTACACTGGGGACACTTTAACAATGGTGAGCCCTAGCGCTAATGAGAGAGATGACAGCTACGCTTGCCTACCGCTGTACCCTGCACACCTAACCAGTCCCTATACAGGCTCCTCACCTGTCGCTGAGCAGGAACCTGAAGCCCTGAAAAGTCCCTAGTCCCTGGCTAGGGTGTGGGTAGGTAAGGATCATTAGTCCCACCGCTGCACTGATACACACCAGAGACGGAAGACAGACTGGGAAAAACAAGAAATATCTGCTGCAATCAGACCCAAGACTAGCGACCACAGCAAGTTCAAGAGAGGGCTCATCCAGCTCCTTACACCTCCAGGCCAAGCCTCCAAATGAATCGGAGAATAACCGGCACTCTCTGCTGATAGCGGAGGGCCTAAAAAGGGAGTGGTCCCTAACCGAAAACGCCTGAGATGGTAATGAGGCTACATTTAAATAGCAAAGTCTCACAAGGTAAAAGGAGACTCGGTGAGATCAGATTACATTGAGATCGGTTCTTTCAATGTCAATGGAAATTAACCTTGGTACAAAGGGGGAAAACTTTCTGCTCTGTTCCATTCCCATTTCTGGTGAATAAATATATAATGGAAAAGTATTTTCTTCGGCGCTCCATTGGGAGACCCAGACGATTGGGTGTATAGCTACTGCCTCCGGAGGCCACACAAAGCATTACACTAAAAAGTGTAAGGCCCCTCCCCTTCTGGCTATACACTCCCCGTGGGATCACGGGCTGCTCAGTTTTCAAGCTTTGTGCGAAGGAGGTCAGACATCCACGCATAGCTCCACTGTTTAGTCAGCAGCAGCTGCTGACTATGTCGGATGGAAGAAAAGAGGGCCCATACTAGGGCCCCCAGCATGCTCCCTTCTCACCCCACTCTGTGTCGGCGGTGTTTGTTAAGGTTGAGGTACCCATTGCGGGTACGGAGGCTGGAGCCCACATGCTGCTTTCCTTCCCCATCCCCCTGAAGGGCTCTGGGGAAGTGGGATCTTACCGGCCTCCAGACTCTGAGGCCGGGCTCCATCCACAGACCCGGAGATCCTGCTGGATACGGAGCTGGGTACCGTCAGGGACAAGGCCCTGCAACATTCAGGTACTCTGTGTCCCCGTACAGACAGGCACAGACACACGCCAGAGTTGCTGGGTGTGCTAGTGCGCCGGGGACACTAGCGCTGCGCGCCTGGGTTTTATTCACTACAGCTTAGCTGAGTGACTTTCTGTGTTGGGAACTACCGCGCCGAACGCCCCTGGAGCGGCGGCGCGGCTGAGACTTGTAGTGCGCCGGGGACTCGCGCTGACCGTGCTTTTACGACGGCAGCGCTCATAAATCTAGTCCCCGGCTTTTGCGGCCTAGCTCCGTTTCGTTCCCGCCCCCGACCCTGTCAATCACGGAAGGGGAGAGACGCTGTACAATCAGTCAGCGCCGAGGGCTGGAGTCTTATTTACATACTCCAGCCCTCTCACTCGGCACAGTGGGACGCCAGTTTCCCGCTCTTGTCTGCAGCACGCCCACGGCCCGCCCCTCTTCACAGGACGCTGGCAGCCATTCCTGCATGCAGTCTGAGCTGGAGAACGGACATAGCCCTGGGAGACCCAGACAAGGGATTCTGGCGACCACACACCCGCTGTTAAGCGGGCGGTAAGCAGCACAAAAGTGCTGACCCCACTAGTGCCACAGTGTTATTTAGTGTACTTTTTGTCTGTACCTATATATTGCACTGTACGGTCGCTTCTTGGCTTATACCCCATTGCTCTGAGGAGACAACAGCATGTCATCCGCAAAAAGCAAGGGTGCCAAGGCACAGGCTTTATATGCTGATTGTACCGCATGTGGGGCTGATCTACCGGCAGGTTCCACTGACCCCCATTGTGTGCAATGTTCGGTACCTGTGCCACTTCGTCAGCCGGAGTCTATGGTGGTAGTGGCCCAGGCAGAGACGCCTGTGAACCCTGCCCCAGTGACGGGGACAGAGTTTGCAGTTTTTGCTGATAAGATGTCTGTGACTATGACAAAAATTCTTGAAACTTTGCAGTCCAGGCCGGTCACTCAGACCATGGACACTGTTGATGCAATGTTCCCCGGTCCCCCTCAGTTGGAACTAGTCCAGGCTACAAGGGGGTCTCAGGCATCACAGGCTGAAGGTTCTGACTCGGACGATAGTCCCAGGCAGCCTAAGCGAGCTCGCTGGGAAAGACCCTCGACGTCATCACACTGGTCAGGGTCTCAGCGAGAGGCTTCTCTGTATGATGAGGCAGAGGTAGCTGATCAGGAGTCTAATCCTGAGACCGCTCTCAATCTGGATACTCCTGATGGTGACGCTATGGTAAATGATCTTATAGCGGCCATCAATAGACTGTTGGATATTTCTCCCCCAGCCCCTTCAGCAGAGGAGGCAGCTGCACAGCAGGAGAAATTCCATTTCAGGTATCCCAAGCGTAAATTGAGTACTTTTCTGGACCACTCTGACTTCAGAGAAGCAGTCCAGAAACACCATACTTATCCAGACAAGCGTTTCTCCAAACGTCTTAAGGATACACGTTATCCCTTTCCCCCTGACGTGGTCAAACGCTGGACCCAGTGTCCAAAAGTGGACCCCCCAATCTCCAGGCTTGCGGCTAGGTCCATAGTTGCAGTGGAAGATGGGGCTTCACTAAAAGATGCCAATGACAGACAGATGGACCTTTGGTTGAAATCTGTCTATGAAGCTATCGGCGCGTCGTTTGTTCCAGCATTCGCGGCCGTGTGGGCACTCCAAGCTATTTCAGCTGGTCTGGAGCAGGTGGACTCTCTCATACGTCCATCAGTGCCGCAAGTGGCGTCCTTAACCTCGCAAATGTCTGCGTTTGCGACTTACGCTATCAATGCGGTCCTAGACTCCACGAGCCGTACCTCAATGGCGTCCGCCAACTCTGTTGGTTTGCGCAGAGCCTTGTGGTTAAAGGAATGGAAAGCAGATTCTGCTTCCAAAAAATGCTTAACCAGTTTGCCATTGTCTGGTGACAGACTGTTGAGTGAGCAATTGGCTGAAATCATTAAACAGTCCAAGGGTAAGGATTCTTCCTTACCCCAGCCCAGATCAAGCAAACCTCAACAGAGGAGAGGACAGTCGAGGTTTCGGTCCTTTCGAGGCTCGGGCAGGGCCCAATTCTCCTCGTCCAAGGGGACTCAGAAGGAGCAGAGGAGCTCAGATTCCTGGCGGGCTCACTCACGCCCAAAGAAAGCAACAGGAGGAACCGCTTCCAAGGCGGCTGCCTCATGACTTTCGGCCTCCTCCCTCCGCATCATCGGTCGGTGGCAGACTCTCCCGCTTTTGCGACATTTGGCTGCCACAGGTCAAAGACCGGTGGGTAACAGACGTTTTGTCCCACGGGTACAGGATAGAGTTCAGTTCTCGTCCTCCGCCTCGGTTCTTCAGAACTTCCCCACATCCCGACCGAACCGATGCCCTTCTGCAGGCGGTATGCTCTCTAAGGGCAGAAGGAGTGGTGATCCCTGTTCCTCTTCAGGAACGAGGTCAAGGTTTTTACTCCAATCTGTTTGTGGTGCCAAAAAAGGACGGCTCGTTCCGTCCTGTTCTGGACCTAAAACTGCTCAACAAGCACGTAAAAACCAGGCGGTTCCGGATGGAATCCCTCCGCTCCGTCATTGCCTCAATGTCTCAAGCAGATTTTCTAGCATCAATAGACATCAAAGATGCTTATCTCCACGTGCCGATTGCTCCAGAGCACCAGCGTTTTCTACGCTTCGTGATAGAAGACGACCATCTTCAGTTCGTAGCCCTGCCCTTCGGTCTGGCGACAGCCCCACGGGTTTTCACCAAGGTCATGGCAGCAGTGGTAGCAATCTTGCACTCTCAGGGACACTCGGTGATCCCTTACTTAGACGATCTGCTTGTCAAGGCACCCTCTCAAGAGGCATGCCAACACAGCCTAAACATTGCGCTGGAGACTCTCCAGACTTTTGGGTGGATCATCAACTTTTCAAAGTCAAACCTATCACCGACCCAATCACTGACATACCTTGGCATGGAGTTTCATACTCTCTCAGCGGTAGTGAAGCTTCCGCTGGACAAGCAGCGGTCACTACAGACAGGGGTGCAGTTTCTCCTTCAAGGTCAATCGCACCCCTTAAGGCGCCTCATGCACTTCCTGGGGAAGATGGTGGCAGCAATGGAAGCAGTCCCGTTTGCCCAGTTTCATCTGCGCCCACTTCAATGGGACATTCTCCGCCAATGGGACGGGAGGTCGACGTCCTTAGACAAGAAAGTCCTCCTCTCCCAGACGGCCAAGGACTCTCTTCAGTGGTGGCTTCTTCCCACCTCATTATCACAGGGAAGGTCCTTCCTACCCCCTTCCTGGGCGGTGGTCACGACAGACGCGAGTCTGTCAGGGTGGGGAGCAGTTTTTCTCCACCACAGGGCTCAGGGTACGTGGACTCAGCAGGAGTCCACTCTTCAGATCAATGTTCTGGAAATCAGGGCAGTGTATCTGGCCCTACTGGCCTTCCAACAGTGGCTGGAAGGAAAGCAGATCCGAATTCAGTCGGACAACTCAACAGCGGTGGCATACATCAACCACCAAGGCGGGACACGCAGTCGGCAAGCCTTCCAGGAAGTCCGGCGGATTCTGCTGTGGGTGGAAGCCACGGCCTCCACCATATCCGCAGTTCACATCCCGGGCGTAGAAAACTGGGAAGCAGACTTTCTCAGTCGCCAGGGTATGGATGCAGGGGAATGGTCTCTTCACCCGGACGTGTTTCAGGAAATCTGTCGCCGCTGGGGAATGCCGGACGTCGACCTAATGGCGTCTCGGCACAACAACAAGGTTCCGGCCTTCATGGCGCGGTCTCGCGATCAAAGAGCTCTGGCGGCAGACGCCTTAGTGCAGGATTGGTCGCAGTTCCAGCTGCCCTATGTGTTTCCACCTCTGGCACTCTTGCCCAGAGTGCTACGCAAGATCAGGTCCGATTGCCGCCGCGTCATACTCGTCGCCCCAGACTGGCCGAGGAGGTCGTGGTACCCGGATCTGTGGCATCTCACGGTCGGACAACCGTGGGCGCTGCCAGATCGACCAGACTTGCTGTCACAAGGGCCGTTTTTCCATCTGAATTCTTCGGCCCTGAACCTGACTGTGTGGCCATTGAGTCCTGGATCCTAGCGTCTTCAGGATTATCTCAAGGTGTTGTTGCCACCATGAGACAAGCTAGGAAGCCCACGTCTGCTAAGATCTACCACAGAACGTGGAAGATATTCTTATCCTGGTGCTCTGCTCAGGGAATGTCCCCCTGGCCATTTGCATTGCCTACGTTTCTTTCCTTCCTGCAGTCTGGGTTGGAAAAAGGTTTGTCGCTCGGCTCCCTTAAAGGGCAAGTCTCAGCGCTATCTGTATTTTTTCAAAAGCGTCTAGCACGGCTTCCTCAGGTACGCACGTTCCTGCAGGGGGTTCGTCACATCGTCCCTCCGTACAAACGGCCGTTAGACCCATGGGATCTGAACAGGGTACTAGTTGCTCTCCAGAAGCCGCCCTTCGAGCCTCTGAGGGATGTTTCACTTTCTCGACTCTCACAGAAAGTGGCCTTTCTGGTAGCGGTCACGTCTCTTCGGAGGGTGTCCGAACTGGCAGCGCTGTCATCTAAAGCCCCCTTCCTGGTGTTTCACCAGGACAAGGTAGTGCTGCGCGCGATCCCGGAGTTTCTCCCTAAGGTGGTATCCTCCTTTCATCTCAATCAGGATATCTCCTTACCTTCTCTTTGTACTCATCCAGTTCATCGGTATGAAAAGGATTTGCATTTGTTAGATCTGGTGAGAGCACTCAGAATCTACATTTCCCGCACGGCGCCCCTGCGCCGCTCGGATGCACTCTTTGTCCTTGTCGCTGGTCAGCGCAAAGGGTCGCAGGCTTCCAAATCCACCCTGGCTCGATGGATCAAGGAACCAATCCTTGAAGCCTACCGTTCTGCCGGGCTTCCGGTTCCTTCAGGGCTGAAGGCCCATTCTACCAGAGCCGTGGGTGCGTCCTGGGCATTACGGCACCAGGCTACGGCTCAACAGGTGTGCCAGGCAGCTACCTGGTCGAGTCTGCACACTTTCACCAAACATTATCAGGTGCATACCTATGCTTCGGCGGACGCCAGCCTAGGTAGAAGAGTCCTGCAGGCGGCGGTTGCCTCCTCGTAGGGAAGGGCTGTTTTTTGCAGCTCTAACATGAGGTATTAATTTACCCACCCAGGGACTGCTTTTGGACGTCCCAATCGTCTGGGTCTCCCAATGGAGCGCCGAAGAAGAAGGGAGTTTTGTTACTTACCGTAAATTCCTTTTCTTCTAGCTCCAATTGGGAGACCCAGCACCCGCCCTGTTTCCTTCGGGATTTTTGGTTTTTTCGGGTACACATGTTGTTCATGTTGAACGGTTTTCAGTTCTCCGATGTTCTTCGGATTGAATTTGTTTAAACCAGTTATTGGCTTTCCTCCTTCTTGCTTTGGCACTAAAACTGAGCAGCCCGTGATCCCACGGGGAGTGTATAGCCAGAAGGGGAGGGGCCTTACACTTTTTAGTGTAATGCTTTGTGTGGCCTCCGGAGGCAGTAGCTATACACCCAATCGTCTGGGTCTCTCAATTGGAGCTAGAAGAAAAGGAATTTACGGTAAGTAACAAAATTCCCTTCTTCCCGAATTTTTGGCCTTATATCATTTCAGTAACTGGAAATCAGTAGAATTCTGACTTTTTAGCTTTGAGCAAAAACGGAGAACTCAACAGAGGATCATAAATTCAGTGTATTAAAAAGCTACTACATTTCTGGACACAGGAAAACCCTCACCAAAGCATGCAGAGTTTTGTAGTGGATCATGCTGCTGATTCAGAACAGAAATCGGTGGGGTTTTTGCTCCGCGTGCCCACAATCATGACTGGTAAGAATAAAGAAGAGTTTTCCTGGAAATCATCTAATGATCAGTGAGTGTAATAATCACTTTTTGTTCTGGTTATTTATATACAAAGAAGACTTTGTACCATAAAGGGTTTAATATTGTATAAAGGTTTACTTGGTCAGCCTCCTATATGTGGCATGTGGACCGACTTTTTAATAATCAGCAGTACAGAACTGGCATATGACTAGATGTAAAGTTTGCCGGCTCATTTCTGTTTTCTCATGCGTAAGCACCACACCACTGATTGGCAGCTTTCTGTGTACACTGAGCTCTGTATAACCCCGCCCTCACCACTGATTGGCAGCTTTCTGTGTACACTGAGCTCTGTATAACCCCGCCCTCACCACTGATTGGCAGCTTTCTGTGTACACTGAGCTCTGTATAACCCCACCCACACCACTGATTGGCTGCTTTCTGTGTACACGGAGTTCTGTATAACCCCGCCCTCACCACTGTGGCAGCTTTCCATGTGCACTGAGCTCTGTATAACCCCACCCTAACCACTGATTGGCAGCTTTCTGTGTACACTGAGCTCTGTATAACCCCACCCTCACCACTGATTGGCTGCTTTCTGTGTACACTGAGTTCTGTATAACCCCGCCCTCACCACTGATTGGCAGCTTTCTGTGTACAATGAGCGCTATATAACCCCACCCTCACCACTGATTGGCTGCTTTCTGTGTACACTGAGCTCTGTATAACTCCGCCCTCACCACTAATTGGCAGCTTTCAGTGTACACTGAGCACTGTATAACTCCGCTCTCACCACTAATTGGCAGCTTTCTGTGTACAATGAGCGCTGTATAACCCCACCCACACCATTGATTGGCTGCTTTCTGTGTACAATGAGCGCTGTATAACCCCACCCTCACCACGGATTGGCTGCTTTCTGTGTACACTGTGCAATCAGTGGTGTGGGTGGGGTTATACAGCGCTCAGTATTCAGAGAACTGCTAAATCTGCAGGAGATAAGCAGTTTTTTATTAACAGTTTTATCTGGTTTAGTAAGTGATACATCGCTAGTTCACACTCACTGCCAGTAACTGAGGACTCACACCCATGGGGCTCAGAAGCTGCTGCGTGGGGAACATTGGACTGGAATAAAACTGTTTTTGTTTTTTAATCTTGATTTATACTTGAAAGCTGATAACAGATGTATTTGACTCATATTATAACATGAGGACACTTTGTGATGCATTTTTTTTTATACTTAAATACATTCATTTTTAACTTTTTATTTTTATTTTTTTTTCTTCTCCAATATACGGTAGTTTCCTTATGTAAGCAGGACAGTTTGCCTTGCATATCCTCTACGTATCCTCTACGTACAGATTAGGTTAGATAAAGAGATTATGTGGGACTTTGCTCATTTTTATTCCCCCGTATGGGGCTAAGAACTTACAGGTAGGGTCTGTTTTGTCTGGCGACGACTTCTGACAACTTGGAGATGTCTGGTTTCATTTGAGCTCATGTTAACAGGGCAGCGCCTTCTCTTCTGCTCTGCTCTGCAGATTGGGCGTCACTGCCAATGCCATGCTGATTGACAGCCGGCTCCTTGCAGTTAGGCATCTGGGAGATGACAGCTGTCAATCAGCATGACATTGGCAGTGATGCCCCATCTGCAGAGCGGAAGAGAAGGCACTGCTCTGTCAGCATCACTTGGAGCCGACTGTCACCGTTCTGAGCCGGCAGTGATCGGTGCTGGGCAAAACAGGCCGGTAGTTCCCTGTAAGTTCTTGGCATCCTAAGAAACAAGCAACGTTTTGGATGTCCCCTTTTAGTGTCTCTGTGCGCTCGTCTGAGAACTTTTAACTTGCTTCCTTCCCCCTCGGTGACCAGGACAAATTTTCCAAATCTGATACTTCACTTTCTCCCGTATTAACTCTGGAATGTTTCACGAAATCCCAGTGTTTATTTCTTTTGTGACATGTACATTGTTAGCGGTTAAATTTTGGTCGTTTTTTTTTTTTTTTTGCGCTTATGAAAATATTCAACATTTTGACAAATATCTAAAAATCAGCAGTTTTCAAAATTTTGATGTTTATGCCCTTAAACCAGATGGCCATATTACGCAAAAAAAAAAATAATTTCCCATCTGTCTACTTTGTTGTCGTCATTTTTCAAATGTCCTCTTTCTTTTTGTAGGATGTTAGAAGATTTAAAAATTTAGCAGTACATTTATATATTTATTTTTATTTATTTTATTTTATTTTGTATCTTTTTTTTTCCTTTTTTTTTTAAAGGAACCATACAAAACTTTTGTGGAGAGCTATTCATTTTTGAGAAGCCTATATATTGGACATCTCACAAAATTAAAACTATTTTAAAAACCGCACCTCTTAAAGTATTTATTACTGCTGTCGAGGAGTTAGTTAACCCTTCAGCTGCTTCACGGAAATGTTATTTTTTTTCCCCACTAAAATGTTCTAACAAGCTACTGTAGTGGGCAGCCCCCCCCCCCCCCCATGTCATTTGGCCTCAGAAAGCCAAGGTAACCAATATGAGTCCCAGGAGATCAGAAGACAATGGCACAATCAATTCGATATCCAAAACGTGCTTTATTTAATCCAAGAAGTGCATTTAAGCCTGCTTTACACGTTTCAATGTATCGTGCGAACGCACCCGCCCCCATCGTTTGTGCGGCACGGGCAATTTGTTGCCCGTGTTGCACAATACTGTAGCCCCCTGTCACACGTGCTTACCTTCCTAACGACCTCACTGTGGGCGGTGAACATCCTCTTCCTGAAGGGGGAGGGACGTTTGGCGTCACAGCGGCTGGCCAATAAAAGCGGAGGGGTGGAGATGAGCGGGACCCCGCCCACCTCCTTCCTTCCGCATTGCCGGCGGCCACAGGTAAGCTGTAGTTCATCGTTCCCGGGGTGTCACACGGAGCGATGTGTGCTGCCTCGGGAACATTGAACAACCGGACGTTCGATTTTTAGAAAATGAGCGACGTGTCTACGATTAACAAGAAGGGGAGTATTTTGGCACGTTTCATAGCTGTCACACGCTACGATATCACTAACTATGCCGGATGTGCGTCACTTACGACGTGACCCCGCCGACATCTCGTTAGATATATTGTAGCGTGTAAATCCCGCTTTACGAGGCCGGATGTGCGTCACTTACGACGTGACCCCGCTGACATCTCGTTAGATATATCGTAGCGTGTAAAGCCCGCTTAAAAAGCAGGGAGGGTGCCAGGTAAAGGCCCCAGGGGACGACGGCCGTTTCGCACCTCCTAGTGCTTCCACGGGTCCACGGATGTGGACCCGTGGAAGCACTAGGAGGTGCGAAACGGCCGTCGTCCCCTGGGGGCCTGAACCCAGCTCCCTCCCTGCTTTACAATGCACTTCTTGGATTAAATAAAGCACATTTTGGATATCGAATGGATTGTGACATTGTCTTCTGATTTCCTGGGACTCATATTGGAATTCTTTTCCCTCTTCACGTTCACCCATGACCTGTGTGCTATTTGATTAAGGGCCAAGCATTAGCTACTTCTTACTTACACCATTTCAAGGTATAATGTGGTGGTGCAGAACCGCATCTGCTTTTGTAAGCCAAGGTAACCATCAGGACCACATAATCATGGTGTCAATGGGGTTAATGAGGGAACCACCTCCCTCTGTTAACCATCTAGATGCCTCTGTTGCAATTGACAGCAGTATCTAGGGAGTTAAATAGACATGATCGGTGGCAAGACTGATTGTGGCTGCAGTAGCAGAGTGTCAACTATGGAATAAAGCTGACACCCTTTGTATTTTCACCTGTCGGGAAGACGTTATCTCCTAAAGCTTTCAACTTGCTATAAATCTACCTAGAAGAAAGCTCAAAAAGCTTACAAGCTTGCTCTGCCTAGAACAAGCTCACTGACAGATCCACGGTTAACTCATTTTGCAGTCTCCTAAGGCTGAATTCAGATGTCAGAGTACGGACTGCAATGCATGGACTGGTCATGGGTCTCCTGACCTAAACTTACCTATATGAGAATGCAAGTTCAGGTGTTACAGGTGACAGACACTGATGGGGTTTCTGGCAATAGAAGGTGACCGTATTTGGCTGCACAAAATGCTCCCTGACTTTCTATTGTTCCTGCTGTCAGTGTTCATTGTACTAGGTAGGTTTCCTGCTGAATATTCATCTATTCCCCTTTAGGAAGCAGCAGAGCTTTCCTTCCATCCAGTTGTTGATGATCAGTATTCTCCTTGTGCTTAAATACTCCCTTCTTCCCTGTCTTTGTGCTGGTGATGTTCAGTTCTTTCAAGCGCTGGTTGCAAGCAGGTGGCTTGTACTCCTCTGTGGTATTGTTACTGAAAGCTCTGCTGAACTCCTCCCTGAGTCATCTAATAAGTAATTCATGCACTTTCCCCGTGTGTCCTGCTTGTGTCATCTACAGTGTTTAGTGGGGTTGACAAAGAGCTCATCCCACCTGTTCCATATTTAGGGTCCAGCACTAGGGATACCTCTAGGGTAAGGTATATGGGTCGGCACATAGGTGCGGAAACCTATATAGGGTGGTGAGGGATCCCAGGGACCAGCTGTAGGTTTGGTTGGGGGGTCACCATCTTCCCCATCCCTAGACATGGGATTTCCCTTTTGCCCTTTGCTTGGTACTGCCCCGTCCTTACCGCGAGGTCAGGAGACCTCTGGGCCAGGCCATGCATCGTGCTCTGTACTCGGACCGTTATATACAGATTTTGAATACTTTCGTGGTAGTCAAACAGTTCAACAAAAACATTTGTGGGCACATGGTCAAGCGGCCACATCTATAGTCCGGGGAACCTCCTCCTACATGCTGGGAATCCCACCCTGATTTTGATTAGTGGGCTTGGTACAACCTTATCATTGCAGGATGACTCATCCATGCTTTCGAACTGGGCCGACGGGGATACCAGAAGTTAAGAAGAGGTTTGCAGGGCTCTGGTTTGGCAGCAACTAACTTTTTATGGGTGTTAAAGAAATGGCGCGGTGCAGCTATGAAAGGCTGAGATCGAACTAACCCTTTAAAGGTGCTGACTATGGAAGATGGGTCAGCTTTCTCCCTTCTTACCGAGCAACTATTTGTATGTGTGGTAGGATATGGACCTAGCTTTCAGAAACGTCTCCATCCAATCAAAATGTATATATGAAGCCTAAGGGTGGCTTTACACGCTACGATTTTGCTACAGCGATCTCGTTGGGGTCACGGATTTTGTGACGCACATCCAGCCGCTGTAGCGATCTCGTAGTGTGTGACTCCTAGGAGCGATTTTGGATCGTTGCAAAAATGTCCAAAATCGCTCCTCGTTGACATGGGGGTCCTCTCCCAATTATCGCTGCTGTCGCTGGGGCGAAGTTGATCCTCGTCCCTGCGGCAGCACACATCGCTACGTGTGGCAGTTAAGGAACGAGGAACCTCTCCTTACCTGCCACACGCCAGCAATGAGGAAGGAAGAAGGTGGGCGGGATGTTCGTCCCACTCATCTCCGCCCCTCCGCTTTGATCGGGCGGCCGCTTAGTAACGTCGCTGTGACGCCGAGCGAACCGCTACCTTAGAAAGGAGGCGGTTCGCCGGTCACAGCGACGTCGCCGAGCAGGTAAGTACGTGTGACGCTGCCGTAGCGATGATGTTCGCTACGGTAGCGATCTCCACATATCGGTATAACGATAGGGGCGGGTGCTATTGCGCTCGACATCGCTAGCATCGGCTAGCGATGTCGCAGTGTGTAAAGTCCGCTTTAAACCAATCCACATGCTCCCAAATGTTTTCGTAAAATGCCAAGGTTTTCAGTTATTTTGGGAAACCTTTGTACTGTCTCAATTCTTTCATGAAACGATATCCGTGAGAAGTCTTCCAGTATCTTTGGACTTTTTGTCGGCACCACTCTGAGTTTGTGTGCCACTTTACCATGTATTCTGTCTATTGTGCTAATTTTAGTATTGTACCTTTTTTTTTTTCCCTTCTCTTTTTTTCAAAATATATTTTTTAACATTCTCTTATGTAAGGGAATTACATTTTTGAGAACCTTCAGACCACTTGTATACATCATAAATTATAATTTAAAATGGGACTGGAATCCGTAAAAGTTTATTTACTATGAATGCATGTTGTTGCATCACTGCGCTAAATTGCATTTTAGCCACTCTTTGATGTGCAAGTGTACACAGATACTGTAGGGTCCTCCTGTTGGATTGGTGTTGGTGTGCCTTTAAAGACCTCTGGTGGCAGAATGGTTCTCAATTGGAGATGGTGGGATCAATGAAGATGTACTTTTGAGACCATTGAACATGCTTGGTGGACTCAATATTCTCACAACAGGTAACAGCTTGGTATCAACAGAGGGAGATACTGTGTGCCCCTAAAAATAAGATTCTTATATTTCCCCGATAAATGCTCTGGGGATTTTTTTCTGGGTAGGGCTTTATTTCTGGAGAAACATGGTTTGGGGGTAAGTTTCCCCCCCCCCCCTCCCCAAAAAAAAAAAAAAAATCAAAAAGGCAGACCCCTTTCCCCCCCCCCTACCCAGAGATTCATACCAGACCCCTTTTCCCATCCCCTACCCAGAGATTCATACCACACCCTGAACGTTTGCGTCACTCTCTGGTCCTCCTGCAATCCTTGTCAGGTGTGCTCCACAGTGGTCCTGCCCTACTTCTGGCTGACACACAACATCCGGTAACACCATATTGCTTCAGGCCGGCAGGGGGACCTGGGACACAATGCAGTGGAGAGCAAGGACCTGCGGTGGAACACATCAATGCCTTCCACCACAGGTCCTCCATGCCTTCCACCGCATTCCAGGTCCCCTAAGCAGTACGATACCACCGGATGTGTGTGTGTGTGTTTTCCACCGCAGGTCCTCCCATTCAGCGTGTGGTGAGTATGATTGCGGGGTCTTCTCTCTTCTTTTTTCTCTCTTTTGGGGGGTGTCTGCTTTTTAAATTTAATCCCTTCAGCCCCCGGGCATTTTGCGTTTTTCCGGTTTTGTTTTTTTTCCTCTTTATTCCGAGAGACGTAACTTTTTTATTTTTCCGTCAACATTATATGACCCGACATGCTTAAAAGTATTATGAAAAAATTATAAAAAAATATATACCGTAATTTTTTTTTATAATTTTTTCATAATACTTTTAAGCATGTCGGGTCATATAATGTTGATTTTAACATATGTACATACACAATCAATTTTACACTTTACCTATAGTATTATTCTTTATATGTATATAATTTGGCTTCTCTGATACTTGTCTGGCCATTGTGAGTGTACTGCGTGCTTGAACTGGTGCAGAGATTCCATTTCGGATTGATTCACACGAGGGGCTTTTTCTCCCTCCTTTCTTCTATGGCTTTCTCATAGCCCAGTTGTCTACGGAGCACTGGATCTATATCTTTTGACCAGAGCATGCGCGAGGATTTTTTCCCACGCTCATGAACTTAATTCACCCCGGCACCTGCCGACCTGCGGTAAAACTCCTGTGGGCCCGCAGTATGAGTGGCTGTGAGCCGAGATCGGGCACCCGCTTCCCCCTTTTTTTTCACCTTGATATTATACGAGCATAACTCTTTATTGGTTTTCATTTTCTTTCTTCTTTTTTTCTTTTTGTTGAGGGAAGATATTGTCCCTTTGACACCATTTTTTAACATATATATCCGCATATGTGAGTGGCACATTTGTTTGCACATTCCCTGTCCACGGTTCCCAGCTCTGATGTGATAATTACTGTTGAATATCAGAAATGGAGTTCTAGTTTGACTCCGATATATCGATATACATATATGTATACATCATATTTTTACGGAGCACTGGATCCGTATCTTTGACCAGAGCATGCGCACTGGACTTTTTTCCCACGCTCATGAACTTCTTTCACCCCGTCACTTACCAACCTGCGATAAACCCCTGTGAACCCGTAGTATGAGCGGCTGTAAGCTGAAATCTGGCACCCACTTCCCCTCTTCACTTTGATTTATATACATATAATGCTTTATCGGGTTCTTTTTCTTTTCTTTTTTTTCTTTTTGTTGAAGGAGGATAGTGATCCTTTGACACTATTTTTCAATAAATATTTCCACATATGTAAGTGGCACAATGGGTTGCACGTCCCCTACACACGTTTCGCAGTAATTACTGCTAAACATCAGGAATGGAGTTTTAGGCTGACTCTGATATACCGATATATTTGTATATATAAATTCATATAATTCATTTTATTTTTTAGCTTCCAGACACAATAAATACACACTGACAGTTTGTTTTAATACAATTTTTATTATACTTTTTTATGTTTCTGGGACAGAAAGAAAGATCTAATGGAGACATATTTAATATATAATTCTACAATTGCAATGTATAACGTCATGTTTATTTTTAAATGTATGAATTCCCGCCGATTTTTTTTCCAAAGTAGGTGGTGTCATGACGTCAGCACGATGGTATATAATGCTTGTGTGGTCTCTAATACAGCAGATTTGATGTTTTTTTGCCTGATTGTCCTGAGGAAGGGAGCTGAGTCTCCTGAAACGCGTTGACCTGTGCATGAAATAAAGCAACATTAATCTTAAACTTCCATGATCATTTGGTCATTGGCGCGGATTGGAAAACCCATCTCTTCTACTCTCTGTTTTATACCCTTTATGGTTGAGTCTACCACTGATTCTTCTTACGTTCCCCATTACTTATAGTAAAGTGATCTGTTTTTTATTCACTTATTTAACATATTCTGGATAGAAGTCGCCTACATAATTATATACATACATTGTTCTATTTATTCTGCTGCCTCACTTCATATTTTGTGTGGACTGTTTTACGTTGCGCAATTGTAAGTGGGAAATAAAAAATGTGCGAGTTGTTGATTCAAGGATTTATTTTAATAACTACATTTGGAATCCCAAAGATTTTTTGTTTGTCCTCGAGATCAGCTATGTAGGATTTTAGTTTGCACTTGATGGGTCAAGTCATTTTTCCAACTATGGTGAGGAACTATGACTATTGAGAATTTGGAAGGCCTGATACCTCATTTGTTGGTTAGGTGGCAGTGTTGCTTCAAAAATCCATTTCCTTAGCCATACAACTGTACACATCAGATTCCTATATCAAAGCCGGCCACTAATAAGTTGTGGAAACTTGTCAGATCATCCATGACGATATTTTCAGTCCCACGTTGATTTTCTTGTAGTAGTAAGTATGTAGTTCTAATCTAGATATATGGGTTTGGATTCACACGTCATAATTTTACGTCAAGAAGAAATCCGACCAAAGTGCATGATTTGTGGCACTATTGAAAAGCGTAAGATCTGCATCAAAATCTACATGTAAGATGTGAATTTCCTTTTAAAATTTTACACCATGGAAAAATCCTCATCACTTTATAATGCACCTTAAGAAGGTCAGAAGAAAGGAACACGACCCCGGCATCCGTAGGACTGTAATTTAGTCTTACAGAGGATTTCTTCCTGACCCTACACACAAGTTGGATAATTTCCATGGATGAATTTAAAGAGTCAGCACCAATTCCTGGAATGTAGATAAGTCCTCAATCATAACCATTGATGGTTATGATTAAGGACTTAGCTACATTCCAATTGTCCGAAACGCGTCAAGACATGATGTTTTTCTTGGATTTTTAATCGTTGAATAAAGTTTCTACACTTTTATATATTTTTCGTTGGATTTATATTTTTCCTATCCTGGAATTGGTGCGGAGTCCCGTCCTTTCTCCTTGCTATTGCCTCTTCGGACCTGCCTGTCCGGCGGACATCCTGCATCCCATCTGAACTGAGCGGATACATATACGGGTGAGCTGAATTTTTCTTTCTCAATTTAAAGAGTACCTTTTTGGTTAAGGTGATTGTTCAGAATCAGCAGTAATGTGAGTGCATGAGGAATAAAACTATTTCTTAAAAATGTATTCTTCAATTCAGATATCGCCACTCGTGCACTTCACTCCATCCCACCTTCTCCCCACCGTCATTCCTGTGCTTAACCTGACCCTAAGGACGTGCTCACACATCCGGCTTTTTGCCAGTTCCGGCGCACGCCAGTACAGTATGGTACAGTGGCAGCGCCGCAACTTCCGGGTCACATGCTCCGGTCACATGACAGCCTGTGACCGGCGCTTGTTGTGCTGCCAGTGTACTGTATACACTGTACTGGCGTGCGCCGGATCCGTCAAACCGGTGAAAAGCTGTATGTGTGAGCACACTCTAACCCATCTCTTCAGCTTTAACTTCTGGTACCTTTCCTTCAGCTTTCAAACAAGCAACGATCACCCCTATCCTGAAGAAACCGTCCCTTTCCTCCCACCTCTCACCCAACTTGCTCTCCAACATCCTACAAGTTGTCTTCTGTCTTCCCATCACTCCATTAAAATGCTCTGACCAAAATTTACCAATGATTTCCCACAAAAGCTAACAGACAATATTCTGTACTCCTCCTTTGTTTTCTACCTCAACACAGCCGACCACTCCCTTCTACTACAGATCCTCCTTCCTCTGGCATTAAAAACCTTGGCCTCACTTGGATCTCCTCATACCTCACTAACCGCACTTTTAGCATCTCCCATTCCTATACTACCTCCCCAACCTGCCTCTCTTTTGATGTCCTCCAAAGCTTTGTCCTGGTACCCCTACTCGTCTTCATTTTAGCCTGGCACAACCCATTAAGTCCCATTGCATCTATTACCACCTATATGCTGAAAACCTTCAAATCTACCTGTCTGCTCTCCATAATCCCAGAGTGTCTATCATGTATAACTCATCACTTTTCCTCCATGTTGCGCAACTTTTTTACTTTATCTATCACTGTAAATGACGATGTCTCCAATGTTTCTAATTGATCTATCACTATAAATGACGTTACTCTTCCCTTGCATCACAAGTCCACTGCCTTGGAGTAACCCTTGAACCTAAAATGAGAATAAAAAGACAGGGCGCTCCATTGTGCAGATTTTTCCTCCAACAAAGTTATTGTTATTCCAAGATCTGTTGATTTGTCAGATAGCAGGAGAAAGAACAGGTTTAAATACCGCGCCAAACCACAGTAGTCCAGATGGTGTAATGAAATCTACCTGAAGTAACCCTCCCCACGGGCTGTTATTGCTCCCGCTTTTTATCCTTCCGACATGTTCTTTCACTCTGGTTGGTTACTGTTTCACCTCAGTTCACCCCTCGCGCAGGCGCATACATCTTTTTCTCATGCTGTCACTTTCTGAATAACCCTTCCTGCGGGCTGTCATCTCTCCCGCTTTATGTTTCTTCACCGCATTCCCTCTTTGGTTTATTTATTTTTTTCCAGTTCCTCACATTCCCCTGCCCTCACCAACAGAGTGGCAAGAGTTCAATCGAACCCATTTAATAAAGACTTAAATAATAATGCAAACATTTAATATAAACATTTTTTCTTTCTCAATTTCACAATATACACAATCACCATATTATACAGTTAGGTCCAGAAATATTTGGACAGTGACACAATTTTCGCGAGTTGGGCTCTGCATGCCACCACATTGGATTTGAAATGAAACCTCTACAACAGAATTCAAGTGCAGATTGTAACATTTAATTTGAAGGTTTGAACAAAAATATCTGATAGAAATTGTAGGAATTGTACACATTTCTTTACAAACACTCCACATTTTAGGAGGTCAAAAGTAATTGGACAAATAAACCAAACCCAAACAAAATATTTTTATTTTCAATATTTTGTTGCGAATCCTTTGGAGGCAATCACTGCCTTAAGTCTGGAACCCATGGACATCACCAAACGCTGGGTTTCCTCCTTCTTAATGCTTTTCCAGGCCTTTACAGCCGCAGCCTTCAGGTCTTGATTGTTTGTGGGTCTTTCCGTCTTAAGTCTGGATTTGAGCAAGTGAAATGCATGCTCAATTGGGTTAAGATCTGGTGATTGACTTGGCCATTGCAGAATGTTCCACTTTTTTGCACTCATGAACTCCTGGGTAGCTTTGGCTGTATGCTTAGGGTCATTGTCCATCTGTACTATGAAGCGCCGTCCGATCAACTTTGCGGCATTTGGCTGAATCTGGGCTGAACGTATATCCCGGTACACTTCAGAATTCATCTGGCTACTCTTGTCTGCTGTTATGTCATCAATAAACACAAGTGACCCAGTGCCATTGAAAGCCATGCATGCCTATGCCATCACGTTGCCTCCACCATGTTTTACAGAGGATGTGGTGTGCCTTGGATTATGTGCCGTTCCCTTTCTTCTCCAAACTTTTTTCTTCCCATCATTCTGGTACAGGTTGATCTTTGTCTCATCTGTCCATAGAATACTTTTCCAGAACTGAGCTGGCTTCATGAGGTATTTTTCAGCAAATTTAACTCTGGCCTGTCTATTTTTGGAATTGATGAATGGTTTGCATCTAGATGTGAACCCTTTGTATTTACTTTCATGGAGTCTTCTCTTTACTGTTGACTTAGAGACAGATACACCTACTTCACTGAGAGTGTTCTGGACTTCAGTTGATGTTGTGAACGGGTTCTTCTTCACCAAAGAAAGTATGCGGCGATCATCCACCACTGTTGTCATCCGTGGACGCCCAGGCCTTTTTGAGTTCCCAAGCTCACCAGTCAATTCCTTTTTTCTCAGAATGTACCCGACTGTTGATTTTGCTACTCCAAGCATGTCTGCTATCTCTCTGATGGATTTTTTCTTTTTTTTCAGCCTCAGGATGTTCTGCTTCACCTCAATTGAGAGTTCCTTAGACCGCATGTTGTCTGGTCACAGCAACAGCTTCCAAATGCAAAACCACACACCTGTAATCAACCCTAGACCTTTTAACTACTTCATTGATTACAGGTTAACGAGGGAGACGCCTTCAGAGTTAATTGCAGCCCTTAGAGTCCCTTGTCCAATTACTTTTGGTCCCTTGAAAAAGAGGAGGCTATGCATTACAGAGCTATGATTCCTAAACCCTTTCTCCGATTTGGATGTGAAAACTCTCATATTGCAGCTGGGAGTGTGCACTTTCAGCCCATATTATATATATAATTGTATTTCTGAACATGTTTTTGTAAACAGCTAAAATAACAAAACTTGTGTCACTGTCCAAATATTTCTGGCCCTGACTGTATTTGATTTCATTACTTCCTTTCACAAACATTGACTTGCATATTTTTCATTTTTAGCATTCATTATATTTTTTTCCACCATGTCCTTTTTTTCCCTTTTTCCCTTTTTTTCCTATGACCTTGTATTCACCACCGTACACGTATATATTTATTTATACTTCATAATTTTTCGCCCTGCTATAAGCATATTCCACCATATCGTATTTGCCTTTTCTCCTGTTTTTTTCTTCTTGTCCCTTCCTTTCCTTTCTTTTTTTCCCTTTCTTTCAACTTTCAGAACTTTATTCCCTCCCCACGTGTCCATGAGTCACAGGGAGGGTGATGACACAAATAGTGAATACGTGGCTTGTTTGTAACATATATATGAGAGCCTGTGGCCCCCTCACCGCTATAGTATTCTCTGCACATTGTCCTGAGGAAGAGGACGGACATGTCCTCGAAACGCGTAGACCTGTGAAAATAAAGGGAAGAATTTTATTACACCATCTGGACTACTGTGGTTTGGCGCGGTATTTAAACCTGCTTTTCTCCTGCTATCTGACATATCTCCACGCTGCAGGACTGCTGCCTTCCACGCTACATATATGCTTGCTAAGGGGTTGTGACTGGCACAACCCGACCAGATGAGTGCTCTCATTTGCATTTACCCCCTTGTGTCATACCAGGTAAGACCCTATTGCGCCTTCTCTCTCCACAGCTCCTTTTGCCTTAAAATCTGTTGATTAAAATTAGGCCTTGTGCGCACTAGAAAATGGAATTTTCTTAAGAAAATTCTGAAGGCTCTGAAAGATTTCCTTACCCGCGGAAAAAAAACGCAAAAAAACACACCAAAATCCGCATGCATTTTGTTGCGGTTTTGGTGTGGTTTTTCCGCAGGTTCGTACATGTGTTTTAATGCATTCAATGTAAAAAAAAGCACATTAAAGGGGAAAAAAAAGGTAATTTCCTTCTGAGATAGATAATAGAAGGATAGATAGATGGATAGATAGATAATAGAGGACAGATCAATCAATAGAGTCCCTGTGACGACACACTGCAGTTCTCACGAGCGGTAATGTGTTCACATTACCAACCATGAGAAATGACTTGTGGTTACCCTTACAGTCTCGTTACGAGGCTGCATTCAGTACTGTGTGTCAGACGCGGCTGCAGCAGTCTGCAAGCATTGTGGGACCTGTGTGGATTACGCCGGAGCTGTGTGTTGGGAGTTGTTAATAAAGGGGTGAAAGAGGGGCTTTTTTGCTATTTTATTTAAAATAAAGGATTTTTCGGTGTGTGTTTATTCACTTTACTTATGGGTTAATCATGTAAGCTGTCTCATAGACACTGCCATGATTAAGTCTAGACTTAGTGGCAGCGATCCGCTGCCATTAACTCATTATTACCCTGATTGCCACCGCATCACGGCAATCTGGAAGAGCCGGGGACACTCCGGGACTGTTGCATAATGGATGCGACAGTCCCGCGGCAGCTGTGGGCTGATATTGTGTGTTTACCTCGCTTGGGCGGTAAAAATACGGCGGAGCCCACGTTTTTTTTTTTTGTTTTTATTATTTGTAATATATATGTTTGATTTCTATGTGTATTCTAGATGTCTGTGTGTGAGTGTGATGTGTGTGTATGCTATATGTCTTTGTGAGTGCGATGTGTGTGTGTGTTTGTGTGTGTGTTTACTCTGCTCCGCTTCCTCTTCCTGTCATAATGACATCACTTCCCTGCAAAACGCAGGACACTGATGAACATTATGTCCCGAAAAACGCGAAATACCGCAGGGAATAACGCAGGAAAACGCGGTGAAACGCACAATTTGCTACCTGCGTTATTCCCTGCGGGATTTCAGGATTACATTAGTCAATGGAGTGAAATGCCTCAGCTACCTGCAGAAAAGAAGTGACATGCAATTGTTTTTGCTGCGAGAATTCCGCAGCAAAACCGTTAGCTGTCAAAATCCGCGTAGTGCGCACAGCATTTTTTTTTTTTAAATAGGTTTGGCTGGTGAATCACTGCAGAAAGGTTATAAACATTTTCTGCAGCGAAACATGCAGCAAATCCGCGGGAAATCCGCGGTAAAATCCGGCAAGTGCGCACAGGGCCTAAAGTTGCACAATTGGATGTGTTTATAAAATAATACTTCTGCGCTGAGATAATCTTATATATGTGTCCCTGCTATGTACTGTGTAATGGCCGTATCTGACTGTACAGAAACATGGTCTGATCATACCACATCTCCTGGGCAGGGGAAGATGTAAGAATTATGGGCAGCTGAAAGCTGCTATTTTTAGGCTGGGGAGGCCCAATAAGCATGGTACATCAGTAAAGACACACACACATCGCCTCTGATTAAAAGCAGTGAGTCCCTGTCACACAGAGCGTGGGCGCGTTTAACTGCAACCAATCAGAGTTGTGGGGACTGACCATGGGAAGGGAAACCAGTGCATTTGTATGAAGGATGATGAGCGGCCCCACACATTCTCTTGTGGTTTGTGTTTTTTTTAATGTTTCTTTTTTCTGTTATGCAGTAAAAATTACATGGAAACCTGATTCTACAGGTCAGTATATCAGTATATTATGACAATTCCAAACATGTATATTATATTATTTATTTCAAAAGAACCTGATAGAGTACTGCCTTATCCTTTTGTTTGTGTTTTGTGAAGTTATAGCAGCTGGCACCTGTTCACACTCGCTATGTTCTATTTGGAGTATTTTTTTTGCAGTTTATATTGGAGGTTTAGACAGCCTCCTATTCTGACTGTGCTCTATACCCATCAGCCCAGGGTGGTTTTTATCAGTTCTACATCCTATCTCCCCATATATTGTAGACTTTTAGTCCAGGAGAGGCATGACACTAGGATAGTGTCCCATCAGAGAAAGGTCACCTTGACGCGGTTGATGAGCTCACATGAATTGGCCAATTTTTGCGCAAAGAACCTTCATTTTTCTACGTATAATCTATAGCATTAATGCTGTTTACATTTCATATATTTTATGTTTGCATATGTCTTACAGAGTGCTGCTATATCCTTTTGTTTGGTAGTTACAGCAGTTGGCACCTGATCACACTTGCTATGTTTTATTTGGAGATGGGGTTTTGTTTTTGTTTGTTTTTTTTGTTTTTTTGCAATTCCAAACATCATTATTGTCATACAACCTGTCATATAAAAAAAAATATTTTTTGTTTTTGTCATTCATTGCGCAGTAAAAATTACCTGGCAACATGATTATCCAGGTTAGTATGATTATTGCAATTCAAAACTGTATTAGTGTTATTATTTATTATTTATTCATGTAAACACTATTAACTTGCAGATATGGGGTTAATCTGGAGGTTGTTGCGTTTTGACACAGAGTGTCCCACTGTCAAGAGGAGATGAACTGTATTCCTCCCAGCAGCTGCCGGCTTTCAGTCTTAGTGGCGCTGCTCATGCTGTTTCAGTCACATAGTGAGTGGCGGCTGTAACTGGACCCTGGCACCGACTGACAACCAGCTCAGCAGGGCATCATTACAGAGCTGTATATGTGGTTATGTACCGCCCCTGCAGCAGTCGGACTCTTCAGATCCGGAGTAGCTGTGGCTCGAGGGTCTCCGGACCCGGGGGCTTGTGGCCACTCGAAAATAAAGGGGGGTTATTTACAGGGGATAAGTGTTCGTGACGCCACCCGTGGTTTACGGTAAGGGGAGTACCGCTGCTGCCGGTACTACTACTACTACTACTACTACTATGGTTAAGTAGAGGAGCTGTGCTCTCGATAGCTGATACTTGGGATTTCTGTAGGCCGCATAAGCTGGAAAGCCCTATCCACCTCGTTGTGACGGTGCCTTCGATCTCTGAGGTCTTGGGGAAAGTTCATAAAGAGAGTATCCTCCACAGGTGAATTATCAGGTTGGGTGAAGCTGCTCCCTGATCTAGGGTCCAGTTCCCCGCCGTGCTCGGTACCGGTTTGGTTACTAGATACTGCGGTGCTGACTGTTCTCCAAAACTAAGTCTGGGCACCCTTCTCCAATACCCTGCGACCGGGTCTCCGACTCCTCCGGTCCCAGACCACCGTCTGTGACCTAGCCAACGTCTCCCAGGGCGCTACAACTCGCCTAGCTCCTCACTCTCTTAGGGCTACTACTAGACTCACTTGTGTCCCTCCCACCAGTCTGCCTGACCCCTAGGCGGTTGGCCCTTTTCCAGCTAGACCACCCACTGGCGTGCCTGACAGGGTGTGGTGTGAGGTCTGGCTAGGATTTAGGTGCTGATGGAAGCAATATCAAAGGTTGGGATCCCAGAACCATAGAGGGTGAGTTCTGCACCATAAGGAAAGAGTGGCATAGTTGCTGAAAAAAAACAAAACGGCAAGATCACCTTCAGGAAAAACACTGCCATTTCTTACCTGAAGCTGCTTCTTTTATGAAAATCTTAGCAAGTCTGCCAGTGTCTCGGAGACGTCGTGTGCACACACCCCAAAGGACCAAGTGCACCCAAAGTCATTTTCAGGAGGATTCTGCTGCCGAAACTACCTGAAAAAAAGTAAAAAAAGTGAAATGTTCAAAAGCATGAACATATACATGTATTTCTATATAAAGAACATTTTTTTATGAATCGCCTGACGGTGTGTCCACGCTTTTGTCCCTCCCCAGTTCCGTCCATTTCAGCACAGCTGATTGAAACCGGAGTGAAAATTCCTATGTTGTGACTTTTCAAAACTTTGCACAAGTTTTCTTGCATAGAAGCATTGAGGAATCAGCCTCTTTAGAGTTTCTGCTCTGAAAATTCAGCAAAAACCTATGTATGCAGAGAGACAGTTTCTGCTATAAAAATTCAGCAAAAATACTAAATGCTTACAGGCGCAGATGGATCCGCGATCCACCTGTGCCTGTTAACCCCTTAGATCGCGCTGTCAAAATGTGACAGAGCGATTTAAAATGCTGCTGTGGGGAACCGCCACCATTGGAGGCCCCGTGACACAATCACAAGGAACCGATAGTTGCCATAATTGCAATGGGTCATGTGATGACTCTTGTTGCTATCATGACGTATTTCCTGTCAGAGCCAACAGAGCGCCAGCACTCACAGGAATGCTGCATTTTTTTCTGATCAGAGCTGTGCATGCAAGATAAAGCCCTACAACTGGGGGCTAGTATTTTCAGGCTGCGGAGACCCATGGTTATTGAGCCCCCCAGCCTAAAAAAATAGCATCCTGAAGATGCCCGGAATTGCCATATGCTTTAGATGCGACGATCCTGGCAATATACTTGGCTCTTCCTGATTGCCCTGGTTCTGTGGAAATCGGGGTGATAAGGAGTTAATACCAGCTCACAGCTGCCATTACACCCTAGATCAGTAAAAAGGAAGGTCTATGAGGCCTCCCCTATTACTAATCTGTAAGTGAAAGTAAATAATCACAAACACCATTTTGGTGCAGTTTTCTTCCAGGAGGTGGAAATTTCTTGCTGAAACTACACCAATTTTATTTATTTTTTTCCCAAGATATACAGTCCCTGACAAAAGTTCTGTCGCTTATCCATGTTATGTAAATAAAAGCTTAGAACCTGACTTTAAATTCATCCATTGGTTTCATAAATTACTCTTTTGAAAGCTGAAACCGTCTTAAATTTGTTTTAGGTTATGAAAATAAAGTTGCTGCAAAGCTAAAATAGTGATCATTTAATGAACACAGAAAGGTCAGATTTTGGCAAGACACATTTTGTCGCCCACAAAAAGTAATGTGAAATTCAAACAAATAATTAACTTCTAATACAAAGATATGTCGCATAACATTGGTGGATGAAGTTGTGGTGCTATTAGAGTCATATTTAATATTTTGTGTGACTTCTATGAGCTTGAAGGACTGCATCCATGCGGTTCAACAATGATTCATACAATTTATTGATGAAGTCATCAGGAATAGCAAAGAATGCAGTCTTACATGCTCCCAGAGTTCATCTAGATTCTTTGGTTTTGTCTTCCAAGCTTCCTCTTTCATCCTACCCCAAACATGCTCAATGATGTTCATGTCTGGTGACTGGGCTGGCCAGTCCTTGAGCACCTTGATCTTCTTTGCCAAGAGGAACTTTGTTGTAGAGATGGATGTATGAGATGGAGAACCATCTTGCTGCAGAATTTGACCCCTTTTATGATTGGGAATATAAGAGGTAGCTAATACTTCTTGATATTTTAGGATATTGATATTGCCTTCCACCTTGCAAATGTTTCGCACACCCCATACTGAATGTAACCCCAGACCATGATCTTTCCATCACCAAACTTAACTGTTTTTTAGATCCATACGGTCTCCAGTAGGTCTCCTGCAGTATTTGCGTCTGCTGTGGTGTAATTCAACTGAAGATTCATCAGAAAAATCCACCTCCTGCCACTTTTCCAGCGTCCATCTGTTTAGCAGGCTGTGGGACTTGGCAAATGCCACATGGTTTTTTAATTGCCTTTTGTTTAGTGCTGGCTTTTAGGCACTGATTCGACCATGGAGGCCATTTTGAGACAGAATCCTACAAACTGTTCTAGTTGACACAGGGACTTGAGGTGACCAGGCCTGTTGGAGCTCTGCTGCAGTGTTAGAGGGGCTGGCTTTGGATTTTCTAATCAACAAACCTTCATCCTGAGCAGTTGTCTTGCGGGGTCTGCCGGACCTGGGCTTGTCAAAAACATCTCCAGTCTCTTCAAATGTTTTTTTAATTCTTTGTACTTGACGCTGAGACACATTAAAGGTGCCAGCCACCTCTGCAATGGATCTGGTCTTCAGCCTCTTGATAATCAAGGGTTTGGTCGCAGGGTGGACTTTTGGCATGTTGTCAGAGGTCAAGTTGCAGTTCAACTGAAGGTCTGGGGTGCTGGGTTTCTTTATATACACACCTACTAATTAACCGATCATTTAGTGAGGATGTAAACTAGGATTGGGTGCATTATATGACAAGGTGACAACTTTTGTCTTGCCAAAATCTGACCTTTCTGTGTTCATTAAATGATCAATATTTCAGCTTTGCAGCAACTTTATTTTCATAACCTAAAGCAAATTTGGTTTCAAAAGAGTAATTTATAAAACCAATGGATAAATTTAAAGTCAGGTTATAAGCTTTTATTTACATAACATGGATAAGCGACAGAACTTTTGTCAGGGACTGTAGACCCGCAGAAAGGGTCTGTAATTCCAACCAATCACAGATGCTGTGTGGGGGTGGGGTCTGACTATAGCCAATCAGAGACGCCGGTGGACGGGAAAAGCCGTGAATATGGATGAGGGATAATCAGCGGCCCCAGAAGTACAGCTGCGGGAGCAGTTAAAGCCGTGCCGGAGATACGATATCGTATGTCCTGCTTTTTCTTTATTTTACAGCCCCATACACCATTTTACAACACAAAAGATTGGCCTACCATTAAATTCATTGGGCTCAGTATGTTTGTTGAACATCGGGAGGTTCGGTAAAGATCGGCAAACCGAATGTTGAAAGGTTCACTCATCTCGAGCTGTGGTTAGACATCTGACTTGCTTGTGCATTTTAATATTGGGATTAAAAGTGCCCTGTCCGGGATAAATGTTCTGACCCTGTTTTTAGGTATAGATTTTTTTTTTGTTACTTGGAAAACATTCATAATTTCAGCACCGTGGATTGATCGAAATCTTGACCATCTACATACAGTGTGTCTACCCATATCCTGTCCACCGCCATTAACTTGAGAACGGCGGCAGCTATAGGCATATAAGTGGTGTCTAGGTATAGTAAAGTAGCCATGCGCTACGCAATGAAACCACCTATTGCGCCACCTGGTGGAAAACAACGGAGTTAGCATTTTTATCTCGAAAACGGAACAAGATAGAGAAAAAAGGTGAATTAAAAAATTGAAGGGCATCATCACTTCAATACGAATCGACACCTTGCATACATAAATGCTATGATATGAAACCCATGACTCCTCCCCAAAACATTGAATGCTGGTCACGCATATGGCGCTCATTTAACTTTGATGCTCAAAGTGGCCCCCGTCAGCTGCAATGCACATCTGGACTCTGCACAGCATACTGTATCTTGCTGCACGTTGTGCAATATGGTAGGTGACATGTTTGCACAAGCATCTGTGATACGTCGTCGTAGGTCCTGCAATGTTGGTGGAGGGGTCGCATACACCGGCTGTTTGATGTGACCTCACAGAAAGAAGTCCAATGGGGTCAGGTCAGGTGAGCGTGGAGGCCACTCCACACAGCCACCATACCCAATGACTTGTAGGAAGGTCTCCATGAGGTATCACTTCACATCCGCAGCCTTGTGAGTTTTACACGTTCTAATCATAGCATTTCTGTATGCAAGGTGCCGATTCGTATTGAATTGATGATGCCCTACAACTTTGTAATTCACTTTTTTTCTCTATCTTGTTCCGTTTTCGAGATAAAAATGCTAACTCCGTTGTTTTCCCCCAGCTGGTGCTATAGGTGGTTTTATTGCGTAGCGCATGGCAACTTTACTATACCTAGACACCACTTCTATGGCTATAGCTGCCGCCGTTCTCAAGTTAATGGCGTTGGACAGGATATGGGTGGACACACTGTATAATCCATACTTCGATGTTGAAGTACCAAGAGTTTGAAGATGCTGAAAATGTGATTTATTTCTTCCCCTCAATTAAACTTAACGATTTTTTTTTGTTGTTTTTTCATTTTATTTACGAGAACTGCTTGCCATTTTCCTCCGACTTTATGATAATTGTCATTCTAAGTCTCGGTATTTCTCACATCTAGAAGGAATTGTTTTTATCCTTATACCAGGTCTATTCATTTTCTGTATGTAAATCACAATGTTGAAATAATTCCGTTATCTTTTATTGTAAAAACTCCATGAACTAAATTGTGCCTGAAGCATTTATACTGTCAATAGGAGGCTTTTCTCTTGCTCTTAACACAATGCTAGAAGCAGCATGTTAGTAAGTGGTTGACAGAATATGTCACTGGTGACCTCAATAGTAAGGGATCTAAATGTCCCGCCGTGTGCCTACAGTGACACCGCGACTTCTGGTAATCAACACTAAAGAAAGAAATTCTTTTGTAAAACAAGAAAGACATTCAGACTGTGCTTGGGTAGCTGTGTATTTGTATTCAATGTAGGGCGACCTTGAAATCTTCAATACCTGTAGTCTGCATCCTGAAATAATGGCAGGCTATTTTCTCATTCGTCCCTTTAATGGTATCACTCAACAAAAGTTGAGTTGTTTTTTTTTTTTGTTTTTTTTTTTAGATTCCGCAGTAAATGTAGCTCAGAATTTTCAGATTTCGTGACATTTGTTATAAAGGCTTTTAATTGTCAATTAGCAGAAGCCTTGCTTGTTTTCCCTTTGCATCCGATTCGGTAAAGGCAACAAAACCTATTACCAGAAATTCCTTACCATAGAGATTTCGAACGGGTCACATTGAAATGGATATTTACAAATGCAGTCTTATTTGGTATGTTTAAAAAAAAAAAAACGGGACGTATTTGACCTGAAAATTACTTTGACCGCCCACAGATGTCTGTAGAAATATGGTGCCGAAAGACCAAAGAATAGAATGATTGATGTATGATCCGTGCACATGACCGGTATGCACCTAAACTATGAGTTATGGCTGTGAGATGGATTTTCATACTATTTTGCCAAGTATTTAAAGGGGTCTGATACGGCTTCAATGATTACAGGAAATAGTGTGATATTGCGTATACTTTTGCATAATATAAATCACAAAGGTAAAGTAATTACATTGCACATTACATAGAAAAAAAACTTCACCAGGAGCAACACATCATCTGTCCGGGAACATCAGCTGTGAGAAGCAACACAGCGAAGACAGAGGAACTCCTGGGATCCACACTGTGGTGTCACGGGCGTCTCCTCCTCAGGTAAACGGGCTTCTGACTTCGCTGTAATCTTCACCAGTCTATATCTCACTTGAAAACAAATTGCTTACATAACCAAGTGTTATGCGGGCGTCACACGGTACGATATATCGGGCGATATGTCGGCGTGGTCACGTCGTAAGTGACGCACATCTGGCATCGTTTGATATATCTTAGCGTGTGACCGAGCAAAAATACTCACCTTATCGTTGCTCGTTGACATGTCGCTCATTTTAAAAATCTCGTTTCTTCTTCTCTGCGCCGGTTGTGCATCGTTCGCGGGGCAGCACACATCGCTCCGTGTGACACCCCGGGAGCGACGAACACAGCTTACCTGCGTCCCGCCGGCAATGCGGAAGGAAGGAGGTGGGCGGGATGTTTACGTCCCACTCATCTCCACCCCTCCGCTTCTATTGGCCGGCCGCTGTGTGACGTCGCTGTGACGCCGAACGTCCCTCCCACTTCAGGAAGTGGATGTTCGCCGCCAACAGCGAGGTCGTCCAGCAGGTAAGTATGTGTGACAGGGGTTAAACAACTTTGTGCGCCATGGGTAACTAATTGCCCATGACACACAAATGATGGGGGCGGGTGCGATCGCACGATAAATCGGCCCATGTGACGCCCGCATTACACAAACTCTAACAGGTTCCATTTGTCCAATATAGTATCCCAAAAACCGAAAACTCAAAATTACCCACAAACAATTTTATTACATATATGCCATAAACAAGGTACACATGTTAAAAAATAATACACATGAGAAGAAAGGTGAGAATCAATACATACTACTCCTCACCCTTCCTATCATACAGGGGTCGGCGTCCTAAAGTATACTGACGCCCCTGTTCCTCGTCGGCTTGAGTCCTAAGCAGGCCCTTCACTTGCACTGAAAGAACACCGTGTGCCCTAATTCAAAAGTGGGTAAGGTGAAACACCCAAAAGCCCATATAGACAATATATGACATCCTGGTTCAGTCAAAGAATTCTCTGTCAATGGGTGTCATTAATCTATATATAGGGGAGGCGCTGACTCAGTCGACTATTTGTCAAGAGAAGAAGGATCATAAAAACAATTGTTGAATTTGTCCAGGATGCACCCTACGCGTTTCGCCCTTTAAATCAAATTAGGGCTCATCAGGGGTATGGCAGCATAGATCCTTGACATTTATAGCACAGCTACAACCAGTAGTGGTGGATCAATACCAAAGGAATTTTCACAGTTAGTGAAGAAACCTCCTCCAGGAATGTAACCAGACTGGGATATCTGTTATAAATCGGACCAAAGGTATATATATATATCCCTCACTCTATCTGAAGGCAATCCAAAGAGTCCAGGCGCAGTCATGTATGTGGCCTGGTCCAAATCAGAGTAGAAATATTCACACCTTCGGATATATCCAGCAGTGCAGACTCACATATACGTGTAATAGTACTCTTGTCCGTAGGACAAATATCCCCAGTAACAGTGGATCAATACAAAAAGATTTTCACAGTTAGTGAAGAAACCTCCTCCAAATATATCAAGGCGGATGTCTTCACATCAGAGGACACATCCCGCAATGCAGGCTCACTTGCATATGTAGTGACACTTAGGTCCATAGAAAATCCCTCAGGAAAATCCTGATCCTGGAAGGAGCACAACACCTCCGCAGTGTCTGGTCAGTTGGTATCACCTGGGTCACGATATGTATCCAGTGCGGGTGTCTTCCAGGATCAGGATTTTCCTGAGGGATTTTCTATGGACCTAAGTGTCACTACATATGCAAGTGAGCCTGCATTGCGGGATGTGTCCTCTGATGTGAAGACATCCGCCTTGATATATTTGGAGGAGGTTTCTTCACTAACTGTGAAAATCTTTTTGTATTGATCCACTGTTACTGGGGATATTTGTCCTACGGACAAGAGTACTATTACACGTATATGTGAGTCTGCACTGCTGGATATATCCGAAGGTGTGAATATTTCTACTCTGATTTGGACCAGGCCACATACATGACTGCGCCTGGACTCTTTGGATTGCCTTCAGATAGAGTGAGGGATATATATATATATACCTTTGGTCCGATTTATAACAGATATCCCAGTCTGGTTACATTCCTGGAGGAGGTTTCTTCACTAACTGTGAAAATTCCTTTGGTATTGATCCACCACTACTGGTTGTAGCTGTGCTATAAATGTCAAGGATCTATGCTGCCATACCCCTGATGAGCCCTAATTTGATTTAAAGGGCGAAACGCGTAGGCTGCATCCTGGACAAATTCAACAATTGTTTTTATGATCCTTCTCCTCTTGACAAATAGTCGACTGAGTCAGCGCCTCCCCTATATATAGATTAATGACACCCATTGACAGAGAATTCTTTGACTGAACCAGGATGTCATATATTGTCTATATGGGCTTTTGGGTATTTCACCTTACCCACTTTTGAATTAGGGCACACGGTGTTCTTTCAGTGCAAGTGAAGGGCCTGCTTAGGACTCAAGCCGACGAGGAACAGGGGCGTCAGTATACTTTAGGACGCCGACCCCTGTATGATAGGAAGGGTGAGGAGTAGTATGTATTGATTCTCACCTTTCTTCTCATGTGTATTATTTTTTAACATGTGTACCTTGTTTATGGCATATATGTAATAAAATTGTTTGTGGGTAATTTTGAGTTTTCGGTTTTTGGTCTAATATAATTACCTTGATATCGATTTCGGTGTTTGGTCCAATATAGTATCCCTCTGAGTGGCAAACTCTTCAGATGTCAATCTACACCGGACAAATACGTCACTGGATGAGATATGCCAACTGCTCCTAGTACCAGATGTTTTACCATGCTATAAACACGTACATTCTCACTAAACATTGATAAGAGAACTATGTGGTACTGAGTGATACTATAAACATGTACTTTTTCACTAAACATTGATACTAGACCTATAACTCCAGGTGTCCGGGAAAATTACAGAAAAACAAGGTAATTTAAACTAAACTGTTAGTCTGATATCTTAAAGGGTTTCTTAAAGACAGACTACCAATATGGATTCCTGATGTCCACTAACATCTTAGCACTACACATACCAATGACGGTCTGACAGGTCACGAAATTCATTGTCTGGTGCAGTGATGGACAAGCTAACACGTTTTTGGGGCCTCGTTTGTACCTTTTTGGTGAGAGTCATAGACAATATTCAGTGTCATTTGCCCTCTATAAGTAGCTGAGAGGTTTGAGCACATGAGCATGTCCTCGGTGAGCGCCAAGGGGGTTCTTGATGTGAATAAGCACGTAGGCATATTTATTAATTTCTGTAAATACTACTGTTACTGAGGGCTTGTGTGACAATTGCTTGTTTCTAGTATGTATGTCTTTGTTCTATTACATATTAAAGCTCTAAACCCCAATTTGGTTCTGTATCTATGCCTGAATCTGAATAATGACCATACTTTATTTCCCTAGTCCCATGTGGCATAGCATAACCAAATGACTACACACGTGTGACCATCTATCTATTATAAAGGGAGAACTTATTGGGATTTGTATTGGTCCACCAGTTTGATCTGTACCATTCAGACACTAGAGGTAAATTCATGTTTGACGTTATTCTCTACCTTCCTGATCACTGGGGGATCCAGAAGGTGGGACCCCCTAATCTTGAAAATCAGGGCTCTGAAAAGCTTAGTGAGAATAGTGTGGTGGATGATCATGAGTATTCTTAATGGGACCGCCGGAGATAGGTGAGTGTAGCTCTTGAATGGTCTGCGCCACTCCCCTAAATAATGAATGTAGCGTAAGTGTGCATGATAGAACACCACTCTATTCACACAGGACTCGGGATAGATAAGGGTTTTGTCCCCCTTCAACCTCCAAGCTGCCTGACTCTGATGGACAGGTCACACTTGTCTCAAAGACTGCCTTCTTCCCTGCTCAATATTTTGCGCAAACTAAGTCATTGCCTGGGGTGGCCTCCTCAAAAGGTGTGGTGCGTGCGCAGATCGATAGTTCAACTCTTTTGAAGCATCATCAAGATCTTCCTGCTCAGGCACATCCCTCTCTGAGGAGATGACCCCAGGAATTGGATGTGATTGTGTGAAATCTCGGACAGGGGAGGCAGGCTACTGAGACAATATTGGCTTGTCAATCATAAATAGGAGACAGATGGGAAACAGGGAGAGAGGGCAGGAGAAATGTAAGAGCAATGTCTTACCCAGAAACATATTTTTTCTAAAACAGAGGTGGAGAACCTCCGGCCTGGGAGCCGTATGTGGCCCGCAATTACATTTTCTGCAGACCTTGGACATATTCCCGGGTATCGCAGTGCTCGAGCCGTCAGCTGCGTTTTGGCAGCTGCGTTTTGCCAGCTGCTGGCCCTTTAAATTTGCATATGTGCTGCGAGGACATGCATGCAGCGTTCACTACTCAACGCTGCGTACGCGTACCATTCTTTCCTCATGCTGGTCTGTGCCAGCATGCTCAGGACTTGCTTTGTGAGCGGGATTAGCGCTCTGCTCTCCCATCCCACTGAAGAGCAGCAGCTTCAGCGTGTCGAGTGCTGTGTCCGCCGCTCGACCGTGCTGTGTGCTCCGCCCCTCCAATGCCGTGTGCTCTCTTGTGCTGTGTGTAACTCTCACTGTTGTGTGACCCCCCCCCCCCCAGTGCCGTCTGTGCCCCCAAGTACTGTCTGTACTCCACAGCCATGTCTATGCCTCCCAGTGATGTCTGTGCCCCATCCCTTTCTGTGATGTATATGCCACCAGCCCCTCATGTGATGAAGTGACAGTTGCTTGTGGTCATAACCATGGATACCTAAGCTACGGCAATGCCCTGCACATGAGGTAAGAGACATGGCTATATCAGGAGAACTATACTACAGTTCTAAGTGGAGGCATTGGCTAATATTATTATTATTATTATTATTACACCTACTACATATTGGGATAGGATCTTGGAGATGGGAATACTGCTTTAATTTAGTTAGTAGAAGTATAAAATCCTAATTACCGATTCCATTTAAGAGGGAGACTCGCCTTTTGGTGCTAAAATAAGAATATTTATCTATTGGTGGCTGCTCGTCCTCTTCTGGGCTACTCGTCCTCTTCTCGGCTGCTCTTCCTCTTTCCATTTGGCCAACTTTTTATAATTCTCTTAAAGAGTCATATATAATATACAATATACTATATAGTTATGAGAAAAACTACATCCTCTTTAAATCCTATGATTTTACATTTTGGGACATCACTAAACAAAAAAAATTTGGTTCTTAGAAGGTCTACATAAAATACAGAAAGCAGTAAATAAAAATTTCGGCAGCCTCCATTTCCTCTGGCGATGTCACGGGGTGACCCTTTCGCCTGGTTTCGTGGCCCCGAGGTGTACAATAAAGGAGGGTGTGGTAATGGATGATGGCTGAGATTGATTTCGTGACGCCACCTGCGGTATGCGGCCAGTGAATTAGCCACCGCTGCTGTCGCTGTTCTCCGGGGCAGATGGTAGTAGCAGCTGAGATGTTTCTGCTCCCCACAGGTGGAGCGGGCACCGGTGGAGGATGATGAGGAGAGTAGTAATGGCGGGTGCTGAAGCGCAGGGCAGCGGCGCCGGCAAGGATAAGGTTCAAGGTTTTCTTTACTTACAGTCCTGGTTTTACGCGGAAGATGCCGGTCACCTCCGTGATGGGCCCCAGCCGATCCCGGATCCGTTGGAGGTCAGAACTGGCGCAATGGAGGGTGGGCCCTTCTTGCGCTTGATGTTGGATCCCCGTAGCCTGAAGCTCTTGGGGACCCCGGTTCTTGAAAAGTGTTTTACTCCCATCCCATGTGCAGGTGCCCTGGGTCCGTTGTGGGGCCTGCCTTGGAACACGACCCCGGATCCTATATAGCACTGTGCTCTGGGAACTGTAGGGGCTGGAGGGACATGCAATCCCCCTAGCCTGCAGATTTTGGTGGACAACCTGAAGTATGAGCCACCCTAGGATTCTGCACCCTGCTCAGTGCTTGTCCCAAGGGAGCAATCAAGCTCTCCCCTTGGCAACCGAATTGACTCCTGCGTCCCACCAGAGCCACTGGTAAACCCGACTGTTCTCTTCCTCTCCTGCTGGAGAACTCTCTAACTGTTTTTAACTCCCCTGGTGGCTGTCCCTCCCCCGGTTCCCTGTCGCTAGTGGGTGTCAGCCCCCCCATGTTTGGTGACTGCCTTAAGACCCAACCCTAGCCGGGCCGCAGAGTGGAGGCCAACCTGGTTGTGTGTATGAGGTGGTGTGTGGTGGAACAGGTACTGACCTCCTCTGGATCCAGGATGAGTACCGCACCTTAAGTGAGGTGCAGTACCCTGTGGTGACTGAAACCTCAGGGGCACCACACACGTGCCTCCTCTGGGCGCCATTTTTCTTACATCTGCTAATGGGAGTTCAATGGACCGGAGGTGGCGCATGTGCAGATGAGATCTTGAGCCGCGGGCTCCATCTGTGCACGCACTAACTTTGGACGCCATTATTTGAAGCCTGCACCGCCGGCATTTTCAGGATGACTCCTGCCTCACACCCTGTAGTGAGTGCAACCCAACATCAGTATCCGCACCGCCCACAAAACAGCACACAGCCAGTAGCATCACACATGCCTCCTGTGACCTCTATCCACCAGCCCCCGGTAAGCTACATTCGGCTTATAAGATTTTCCAAGTTTTAATTCCACTCAAATTTATTTGCTCATCTCTACTAATTGCTTCAATGTTTGGATTGACCGCCTTGTCTTCAAAACCGCTTCACCTCTCCTTGGTCCCTTGTCACTTTCACACAGGTTTTGAAGGAACTCTGCAGGGAGGTTGTTCCAAACATCTTGGAGAACTGACCACAGATCTTCTGTGTATGAGGCTTGTGCGGATCCTTCTGTGTCTTGATGTTATCCCAGACAGACTGTAATGATGTTTAGACAAGGGCTCTGCGAGGGCCGGATCGTCACTCCCAGGACGTCTTATTCTTAGTGATATTGGCTGTGTGTTTGGGGTCGTTGTCCTGTAGATACTGTATAATATATTGTACCTATACTATAACATAACACGAGCCATCAGTGTAATGAACACACCGATACAGGTTAAGTTGCCGGTTTGTGTAATCGGTTATTCAGCAGTCACATTTCCTCTTTGCAGTCCTACTGTGAATGTTTTATTCATGTAAATGGTTCCCACACATTGCATTGTAATGACACTAACTGCCATAGAAACCGTGTATAATTACCTCTGCATTTGTAGCATCTGTTAGTTTCCTCTTTCTGGCAATTTAACAATGTATTCTAATGTCTGCAGTTTCCTAATGAGGGTTTATATTCTCAATCATAGTATAGCCCTTCCCACTATGCAGAAGGTCTTGGTCCTGCTCTTCCTACTGACTCTTTTAGGGGCAACTCTATATTTGCCTTCATACTGACCATATAGTAGCTTCAGCTTAAATTTAGGTACAAATTGCCAGGACCTATGATAAGGAGACAGGATAGTATACAAATATTTTGTCTATAGCATCGTTCTATGGTTATATCCCACACATCCTATGTATTGAATAACCTATGTCAACAAGGTACCCCCTGCATAAATGACCGTGTATGTATACAGTGTGTCCACCCATATCCTGTCCACCGCCATTAACTTGAGAACGGCGGCAGCTATAGGCATAGAAGTGGTGTCTAGGTATAGTAAAGTATCCATGCGCTACGCAATGAAGCCACCTATAGTGCCACCTGGTGTAAAACAACGGAATTAGAATTTTTATCTTGAAAACGGAATGAGATAGAGGAAAAAAGTGAATTACAAAGTTGTAGGGCATCATCAATTCAATACGAATCGACACCTTGCATTCAGAAATGCTAGGATTAGAATGTGTAAAACTCACAAGGCTGCGGACGTGAAGCGACACCTCATGGAGACCTTCCTACAAGTCATTGGGTATGGTGGCTGCATGGAGTGGCCTCCACACTCACCTGACCTGACCCCATTGGACTTCTTTCTGTGAGGTCACATCAAACAGCAGGTGTATGCGACCCCTCCACCAACATTGCAGGACCTACGACGACATATCACAGATGCTTGTGCAAACGCGTCACCTACCATATTGCACAACATGCAGCAAGATACAGTATGCTGTGCAGAGTCCAGATGTGCATTGCAGCTGACGGGGGCCACTTTGAGCATCAAAGTTAAATGAGCGCCATATGTGTGACCAGCATTCAATGTTTTTTAGGGGGGGTCATGGGTTTCATATCATAGCATTTCTGTATGCAAGGTGTCGATTCGTATTGAATTGATGATGCCCTACAACTTTGTAATTCACTTTTTTTTCTCTATCTCGTTCTGTTTTTTAGATAAAAATGCTAACTCCGTTGTTTTCCACCAGGTGGCGCTAAAGGTGGTTTCATTGCGTAGCGCATGGCTACTTTACTATACCTAGACACCACTTCTATGCCTATAGCTGCCGCCGTTCTCAAGTTAATGGCGGTGGACAGGATATGGGTGGACACGCTGTATATAATATACAGTGGAGCGAAAAAGTGTTTGCCCCCTTCCTGATTTCTTATTCTTTTTCTTGTCTGTCACACTTAAATGTTTCAGATCACCAAATTTAAATATTAGACAAAGATAACACAAATAAAAACAAAATGCAATTTATAAATGAAGATCTTTATTATTAGGGGAAAAAGAAATCCAAACCTACAGGGCCCTGTGTGAGAATGTGACTGCCCCCTAAACCTAGTAACTGCTTGGGCCAACCTGAGCAGCAACAACTGCAGTCAAGCATTTGGGTTAACTGGCAATGAGTCCATTAAAATGCTCCTGAGGAATTTTGATCCACTCATCTTTGAAGCATTGTTATAATTCAGCCACATTGGAGAGTTTCAGAGCATGAATCGCCTTTTTAAGGTCCGGCCATAGCATCTCAGTCGGATTAAGATCAGGACAACACAGATCACAGGATAACCACCAAGACAAAGATCACTGGAGCATATGCTGAAGCTATCATCAGCGCATACTGCAAGGAAGCCGTGCTTGAACCCTCCGTCACATATAATAGGCCTGACAGGCACATTTCTTTTACTTTCATTTCTTCTTCCTCATCAGATTGTGAGGAAATCCCCTCCCTCCAGGTAGTCTCCTGTCTCTAGCAGCTCTGTGAAACCTCATACCACAGTTGGATTGCAGAGCTTCAGGAGGACAGATATAACTGCGCTAATCTCTCAGGCTCATTGTATGTGAACACGTCACACTCAATAAGGTTGGTATTTTATGTTTTTATTCATCACATGCTCTGCAAGTGTGATTTTTCTGGGGAAACTTGAGGATCTAATTCTGATTGAATATGTGTTTAATAGTACTTAAGGTACCTTAAAATTAAGTTTGTTTCCATAAATTTTCTTTGTAAAGTTTTTTGACAGAGTCGAACTGGGGACTATTTGGCGGGAGTTTTGAAATGTTTGTGTTTCAGAGTTATTAGTTTTATGTTAAGTAAATGGGGTTTTTTTGCACCTGATTATGTGTAGTCTCTTTTATTACATCCCTATGAAGGTCACTGATCACTTTTAGAGCACTGAAATTGCAAACATTAGATATTATAGGTATTTTTCTAGGCCTGTGCCTGACAGTCACACTGTATGTGAACTCGTTAGAACCGATATTGTATGTGACGGAGGGTTAAATAGGGAGCAGACGGCTCCACTTGACAATCAGCAACCTGAGCTGTTAGGTGCTGTTCACAAGTCTGCAGGAATGTACTCCTAGAAAAACAAAATTTCATAAACGCATGACTCATAACAATCTAAGCCATATACGTAGAAAGATTAGACTAGGACCGCAAATATGGCAAAAAAAACTCCATAAGAGACATGAAAACTGGAGAAAAAGGAGTATAAATGCACAAAAAGAACTTTTTTCCATTAAAAATTACAAATCTTTATTTAAAAACAGATAATTGTAAATGGATCCAAGAATTTCAAAAATAAGGGTTTGTTTTTTTTCCTGACAGTCTGATAAGCAAAAAGATGCAAATGTGAGAAATATTGTCCAGATTTTAGACACAAAGAGGCATACCACCAGGGGGAGCAAGTGTAGAAAAGTGGGTCTTAAATCGAGCCTACCCAAGCCTTTAGAACAATAAATATTTACAGATAAATATCATAAGTATCAAAATGCATTTGTGCAAGCTGGAGAAACCGACATAGAGCTTTTTAGCATAATAGTAAAAACTTACATCAACTGGGTGGTGGTATAGGCAGAAAGAGGAGGATAGCAGAGGGGAGAGCGGGGAATCCTAACGTACGTTTCGCACAGGAAAGGTATTGCAGCTTCATCAGAGGAGGTAGAGGATCATGAAGCCTGCAGTATCCAATACACATTCCAGCTGCTGTAGAATCTCTGTACCCTGGATTTTTCCAAAGAGGTTTTGCAGCAGTTGAAATTTCTCTTCTCTTCAGTTGGATCCTACTTGTCAGTGGACACTAAAAAATACGATGAAGGTTTTGTGTTCTGCTCCGTACACTGTTGACATCAGGCTCTGCTGGAGGAGATCATAGTTAATCGGTCTGTGAGAGAATAGAATCTATTTTGTTCTTAAAGAAACCATCTTATCTTATAACTGAATGATGTCATATGGTTCAGCTAACACAAATGGGCAAGGAAATGTCACATTTTCAATCACACCAATATAGCTCTTATTGGTGCATAGTTCAGAGGAATTATTTGTTTGAGGTACTATATAAACTGGTCACATGATGTAATAAAGCAGAAACTTTAAGTACACCACAAAGCGTGTGCTGTAATGATTTCCCTAGGGCTTGTAAAACAAATTTTAATAATTTGGAGTTCAAGAGGCATAGAAGGAGTGAATTTTGCTCCCACGAATCTGATCTTGAAGACCTATCTTTTGGATGGGTCATCATTGTAAAAGTAGTGGAAACCCCTTTTAACTAATGGGGCTTTTTATCATGGTCAGCCAATGGCCAACATGTACTTTCAAGGGTCCTGGGTTGTGGAGGTGGCACTGAGCTATAGCTTGTTTGTTCAAATGTAATAAGAATATCTGTGTATATAAATAATGAAAATATAGATGTAGTTGCATAATTATCTGTCTGTCTATGTAGCAATTGCACAGACCTATAGTATAATTCAAAGTTGTATAGTCATGAAGGAGTTAACCAAAAATGATGAAGCCAGAATGTGAAGCTGCAAAAGTGTTATCAGTAATGTTCACACAGAAGGAATATACGGGAGGCAGGCCATGTGCTGTGAGAAATTGGGGAGTAAAAGTACTCCCTGGTTAGCTTCAAAGTTATTCATGCTTACTGTATAATTGGATCTATCAGAATACACGAGTCAGTTGATGACGCTGGCTGAAAGAGAGAGCATGTCTGTGTGTTCTTTGTCTTGTATACATTGATATATTGGCACTGATATACAGCTAATACGGCACCGTCTCTGGATATCCCAAACGAAGACTACGTTAGCAGTCTTCAACCAAATTCCTCCCTTCACAGTGTAACTTATCAGTTGCCAAAGGAATGTGCCCCTGCTTGTCAAACTGTAAAAAAAAAGAATGTTTTATAGAAAATTCTAACGATATCTGACATTAATAAACTCCTTCAGTGAAACACTAAGCCCCACGCTTTTATGCTAAGTACCTGATGTAATCTGAATGATTATTATTCTTACTATTCTTTTTATCTTTGTCCAATACGAGTGGGTTGCATTTATCTTTTTCTTTTCTATTTTTATTAAGTCTTTGTGTTTATTTGCATTTTGATATTAGCCTTTGTCCTTAATTCCTCCCCATATCTCACATACATTTCACGGCGCTGATTCCATGTGGAGACTATCCTTGGACTTTTGCATTTAAAAAAAAAAATAAAAAATAAAAAAATCCACCCTGATGATCAGATGTCGTCTTTATTTGTGGCTTATCTATTTATTCTCTTATCCCTCTATTTTTCAAGTACCCGTCTAATTCATTTCCTAGATGACTTGCGGTTTCACATAATGATCCCCATTGTAGTCTTCATTATATCCACAAATAATGTAAATGCGGAACAGGCTGAACGTTCCGACGAAGATCATTTCAGACTTTTCTATAGTGGGACCTTTATTGTAAACATTTCATTAAAAATCCTTTACACCTTCGGCACCTTACCATCTAAAATGTGATCTCATACATATTAAATAAAGCGCTTACGAGCGTTGAAGAGCCTCCATTGTTCCCGCGTGCGGCTCAGAAATTGGGGTTAGCGTCTGAGAAATCTTATTATTTTTTGGGCTGGTAATATTTTTTACAATAGGTTTGTAAATACATAAAACAAAACAATATCAGCACAATAGGACAGATATGGTTCTGTTCACACATGTATCATATCCACTTTTGTTCTTTTAGCAGGAGTATTAATGGATAAGAAAAAAATTCTATTAATTTATAATGGGTCTGTCAGGTTTTTTTGTTTGCACAATATGTCCTACATTTTAATAGTTCAAGGACCTTGGATGTCAGGGACAGACGGTGACTAAAATGCTGGCACTTTAAAGCACACAGGCCTGTGCTGTCCCTTCCCCCCATCCTATATTTCCAAAAATAAGGCTATATAAGAGTTAATAATTATAATAATAATAATATTGCAATATTAGGTTAAGTTCCCATGAATAATTTTTGGCGAGTTATTTTTATGCTGTATATTTTCGCTGCATAAAAAACCCCCAGTATCTTAAGGGGGCTTTACACGCAAATATATCGCTAACGATATGTCGTCGAAGGTCACGGAATTCGTGACGCACATCCGGCCTTGTTAGCGACATTGTTGCGTGTGATACCTATGAGCGACCGCTAACGATCAGAAATACTCACCAAATCGTTGATCGTTGACACGTCGTTCATTTTCAAAAGATCGTTGCTCGTTCTGGACGCAGGTTGTTGGTCATTCCTGAGACAACACACATTGCTATGTGTGACACCCCGGGAACGACGAACAACAATGTACCTGCGTCCTGCCGGCAACGAGGTGGGCGTGTCGTTAATGTGGCTGGTCTCCGCCCCTCCGCTTCTATTGGCGGGCCGCTGTGACGGTGTATGAACCTCCCCCTTAAAAAAGAGGTTGTTCGCCGCCCACAGCGACGTTGCTAGGAAGGTAAGTATATGTTACGCGTCCTAGCGATATTGTGCGCCACGGGCAGCAATTTGCCCGTGACGCACAAATGACGGGGGCGGGTGCAATCACTAGCGATGTCGCTGCGTGTAAAGCGGCCTTAAGTTTTGTGTCACATTTCCCCATAAAGATGCATTAGATGCAAAAAATCTGTAGGTAAAAATGAATCAAAACAAAAAGTATCAAAACAAAGCGGCTTTAGTTAAAACATGATATACCAAAAAAGACAAAAAAAACCCCACCAGCAACAAAAAAAAGCAAAGAAAAAATACAAGTAGCCTAATAGGTGCAGAAAATCTAAAAAAACATCAAGAACTCCAAAAATACTCAGCGTAGGAACATAGCCTAACAAATACCACCAAACCATAACCAAATATCCCCATACAGTACTGATAATACCATCATACTGATCATTGACCAGTGTGCGTCCTTATAATAATGACTCTCACTGCCCCTTTATTGCAATAATGCCCCATGAAAGCGACATAAATAGAAATCATGGTGCCCCCATAGCAAAAGTCCTATGAAAGCAAATAGGCGCAGTCACCGAAGGGGCAGACCACCCAACTTTTTAAGACACTGAGAATATGCCCCTACTGAAGACCCTAAAGGGCACTTTACATGCTGCGATATCGGTACCGATATCGCTAGCGAGCGTACTCGCCCCCGTCGGTTGTGTGTCACGGGCAAATCACTGCCCGTGGCGCACAACATCGCTAACACCCGTCACATGGACTTGCCTTCCCTGCGACGTCGCTCTGGCTGGCGATTCGCCTCCTTTCTAAGGGGGCGGTTCATGTGGTGTCACAGCGACGTCACACGGCAGCCGTCCAATAGCAGAGGAGGGGCAGAGATGAGCGGCCAGAACATGCCGCCCACCTACTTCCTTCCTCATTGCCGGTGGACGCAGGTAAGGAGATGTTCGTCGTTCCTGCGGTGTCACACATAGCGATGTGTGCTACCGCAGGAATGACGAACAACATCGTACCTGCAGCAGCAACGATATTTTGAAAAGGAACGACATGTCAACGAGCAACGATTTTTCACGTTTTTGCGCTCGTTTATCGTCACTCCTTGGTGTCATACGCTGCGATGTCGCTAACGGCGCCGGATGTGCGTCACTGACGTGACCACGGCGATATATTGTTAGTGATATCGCAGCTTGTAAAGCACCCTTTAGTGTTCTCACCCACCACAATACTCCTTCCATCGCCCCCATCGAGTATGATACACCCCCAAAATTTCACCACACAGAATGATGTTCTCACATTTCCCCACCTACATTGTCAGATGATCACCCCACCAGACAGTATGATGGTCCAACCCTTACAGTCCACCATACAGTATGATGGTCCCCTATAAAGCCCACCACACAGTATGATAGTCCCTTCTACAGCCCATCACACAGTATGATGGTCCCCTCTACAGCCCACCGCACAGTATGATGGTCCCTACTACAGCCCACCACACAGTATGATGGTCCCCTCTACATCCCACTACACAGTATGATGGCCCCCTCTACATCCCACCAAACAGTATGATGGTCCCTTCTACAGCCAATCACACAGTATGATGGTCCCCTCTACAGCCCACCACACAGTATGATGGTCCCTTCTACAGCCCATCACACAGTATGATGGTCCCCTCTACAGCCCACCATACAGTATGATGGTCCTCCCTACATCCCACTACACAGTATGATGGCCCGCTCTACATCCCACCAAACAGTATGATGGCCCCCTCTACATCCCACCAAACAGTATGATGGTCACTTCTACAGCCAATCACACAGTATGATGGTCCCCTCTACAGCCCACCACACAGTATGATGGTCCCTTCTACAGCCCATCACACAGTATGATGGTCCCCTCTACAGCCCACCAGACAGTATGATGGTCCCTACTACAGCCCATCACACAGTATGATGGTCCCCTCTACAGCCCATCACACAGTATGATGGTCCCCTCTACAGCCCACCACACAGTATGATGGTCCTCCCTACAGCCCACAAGACAGTATGATGATCCTCTCTACAGCCCACAAGACAGTATGATGATCCTCTCTACAGCCCACCGGACAGTATGATGGTCCCCTCTACAGCCCACCAGTAGGATAGTCCAGATGGACCATTCCCTCTGCCATTTGCTAGATTTGCCGGATGTCCAGTTGAGCCCTGGTTGATTTGGTGTATTTAAAGATGCTATTGATCTGTGCATTATTATTATTTTTTTTTTAACAATAGGCATGGAAAAATACAAAGGCATATTTATAGCACAGAATCCCATAATATCTGCACTAAAAAAAACCCCATAAAAAAGCAACTAAAAAGGGAAAATGCATAAAACGTTATGCAAATCTCAGTAATCAGGGTAATGTGCTTTTGCATTTTTTTTGCTGCAGAAATAAAACCCAACCGAAAAATGACAGTGGTTTTTTTTTTTTTTTTTTATTTTTTGGGGTTTTTTTGTCTTTTTTTTTGCATTTCGGAATAAGACTAAGTATGCTGTGGATTTTCTGCTTGTAAGTGCGGGCAATGTATATGTGGCATATCTGCCCTATGTAAACATAACCTAAGGGAATTTTCACACTACATTTTTTTTTTCTAGAGGTCAAAAACGTTTTAGGTAGAAGCTGCTTCAGGAATTGCTTTTTATTTTCTACAAAAGTATTTTTATTGATGGTTTCCGTAAAAAAAATAAAATTTTTGTGGACATTTTGCATATGATTTTTTAAAATCTATTAAATCAATGAATAAAATAGTAGTTTTTTTCCAACAAAAACACACAAAAAGTGTTTTGTGTCTTCCGGGTGAGTTTTTTAGCCTCCATTCTATTAAGGTAAGGCATCTTCTAGCAAAACCCGCCTGAAAAATGGACGCTGTTTGATTTAAGTGTAAAGGGTGCTTTATACGCTGCGACATCGCTAGCGATGTCGCGAGCGATAGCACCCGCCCCCGTCGTTCGTGCGATATGTGGTGATCGCTGCTGTAGCAAACAATATCGCTACGGCAGCATCACACGCACATTCCTGTTCAGTGACGTCGCTGTTGCGGCCGAACAATCCCTCCTTCAAGGGGGAGGTGCGTTCGGCATCACAGCGGGGTCACAAAACAGCCGCCCAATAGAAGAGGAGGGAAGGAGATGAGCGGCCGGAACATGCCGCCCACCTCCTTCCTTCCTCCTTTCCGGTGGACGCAGGTAGGATGATGTTCGTCGTTCCTGCGGTGTCACACACAGCGATGTGAGGTGCAGCAGGAACAACGAACAACCAGCGTCATGCACCACTAATGATATTATGAAAAGGAGCGACGTGTCAACGATAAACGATTTTTGATGTTTTTGCGATCGTTGATCATCGCTCCTTTTAGTCACACACAACAATATCGCTAACGGCGCCGGTTGTGCGTCATGAACACCGTGACCCCGACGATATATCGTTAGCGATATCGTTGTGTGTAAAGCCCCCTTTGGTCAATTTTGAAAGCTTTTAAAAGACATTCTGAACATATGACGTTCTTCTATAGAAATGAACAGAAAGATTCTTTGTGATCACTTTGCTTTCAGCGTTTGTTGGAGAGGACCTGCTCAAAAAAACTCAAACCCCCCCTAAAATATAGTGTGAATATTCACTGGGATTTTCTGACTGCCTTCTCTCTCTCACTCTAGATAGATAGAGATATATGTATATATACAGTGGGGAAGGGAGTATTTAGTCAGCCACCAATTGTGCAAGTTCTACCACTTAAAAAGATGAGAGAGGCCTGTAATTGACATCATAGGTGACCACAACTATGAGAGACAAAATGAGAAAACAAATCCAGAAAATCATCTTCTCTGATTTGGCAAGATTTTATTTGCAAATTATGGTGAAAAATAAGCCAGTACATGTCCGGGCCCGTCTGACGTTTGCTAGAGAGCATTTCGATTATCCAGAAGAGAATTGGGAGAATGTCATATGGTCTGATGAAACCAAAGTAGAACTGTTTGGTAGAAATACAACCTGTTTGGAGGAGATAGAATGCTGAGTTGCAACCAAAGAACACCATACCTACTGTGAAGCATTGGGGTGGCAATATCATGCTTTGCGGCTGTTTATCTGCAAAGGGACCAGGATGACTGATCCGTGTACATGAAAGAATTAATGGGTCCATAAATCATGAGATTTTGAGAGCAAACCTCCTTCCATCAGCAAGGTCATTGAAGATGAAACGTGGCTGGGTCTTTCAGCATAATAATGATCCTAAGCACACAACCAGGGCAATGAAGGAGTTGCTTCATAAGAAGCATATGAAGGTCCTGGAGTTACCTAGCCAGTCTCCAGATCTTAACCCTATAGAAAACCTTTGGAGGGAGTGGAAAGTCTGTGTTGCCCAGCGACAGGCCCAAAACATTACTGCTCTAGAGGAGATCTGCAGGGAGGAATGGGAGAACATACCACCAACAGTGTGTGCCAACCTTGTGAAGACTTACAGCAGAAACCGTTTGACCTCTATCATTGCCAAAAAAGGATATATAACAAAATATTGAGATGAACTTTTGTTATTGACAAAATACTTTGGTTCCACCATAATTTGCAAACAAATCTTGCCAAATCAGATGCGGGGATTTTCTGGATTTGTCTTCTCATTTTGTCTCTCATAGTTGTGGTCATCTATGATGTCAATTACAGGCCTCTCTCATCTTTATAAGTGGGAGAACTTGCACAATTGGGGGCTGACTAAATACTTTTTTTCCCCACTGTATATAGATATATGGTATTCCTTTTTCATTGCTAAAAATTACCTTCTGGAGAATATTAAAAAAAAAAAAAAATTGTTTGCCCGAGATGATCCATGTCATCAATAGTAATTAGTTATTCCGTCTATGAGGTGCATGTAACAATACAACAAAACGGCAGCATAAAATGTAACTGTACGTATTGTCTAGCTTATTTTGACTGAAAGGAATACAAATAATGATATAAAGAAAGTACTTAATTACGGAATAAATTCTATAAGAAAGTAATATAATGAGTTTCTTTGTATAAGATCCTCCTAAAATGCAGATCAATACTGTGCGGAGAGGAGTAAATAAGCTTTTAGCACAATGTAAATCTAATGAGTATAATGACCTTATCATTGGTAAACTTATCGTGTAATTATCCTAGAAATGCTCCTAGCTAGCGCTCGGCTTACATAATAAGGCAATTAAGAAAATCCATAGTGTATCTTGTATATGTGCAAACACAAACCGGGATAATGTAATCAAATTAACAGCCTTAACCCTTTCGGTATGAGAGCTCATACTAACTAAACTAAAATGGTGAAAAGAAATCTTTATTTTGTTGCTTTTCCATTGTCACCCTGGACACCTTACAGGAATATAAAACCAGAATATGTTAATATGATATTAACATATAAATTCCCAGAGTAAGTTTAGCATTTACCAGACCGGGTTTCGCCATTCTGGCTTCATCAAGGGTCAAAGGTAAGAACATACAGTCATATGAAAAAGTTTGGGCACCCCTATTAATGTTAACCTTTTTTCTTTATAACAATTTGGGTTTTTGCAACAGCTATTTCAGTTTCATATATCTAAGAACTGATGGACTGAGTAATATTTCTGGATTGAAATGAGGTTTATTGTACTAACAGAAAATGTGCAATCCGCATTTAAACAAAATTTGACCGGTGCAAAAGTATGGGCACCCTTATCAATTTCTTGATTTGAACACTCCTAACTACTTTTTACTGACTTACTAAAGCACTAAATTGGTTTTGTAACCTCATTGAGCTTTGAACTTCATAGGCAGGTGTATCCAATCATGAGAAAAGGTATTTAAGGTGGCCACTTGCAAGTTGTTCTCCTATTGAATCTCATATGAAGAGTGGCATCATGGGCTCCTCAAAACAACTCTCAAATGATCTGAAAACAAAGATTATTCAACATAGTTGTTCAGGGGAAGGTACAAAAAGTTGTCTCAGAGATTTAAACTGTCAGTTTCCACTGTGAGGAACATAGTAAGGAAATGGAAGAACACAGGTACAGTTCTTGTTAAGCCCAGAAGTGGCCAAGGAAAATATCAGAAAGGCAGAGAAGAAGAATGGTGAGAACAGTCAAGGACAATCCACAGAACACCTCCAAAGACCTGCAGCATCATCTTGCTGCAGATGGTGTCAATGTGCATCGGTCAACAATACAGCGCATGTTGCACAAGGAGAAGCTGTATGGGAGAGTGATGCGAAAGAAGCAGTTTCTGCAAGCACGCAACAAACAGTCGCCTGAGGTATGCAAAAGCACATTTGGACAAGCCAGATACATTTTGGAAGAAGGTCCTGTGGACTGATGAAACAAAGATTGAGTTGTTTGGTCATACAAAAAAGCGTTATGCATGGAGGCAAAAAAACACGGGATTCCATGAAAAGCACTTGCTACCCACAGTAAAATTTGGTGGAGGTTCCATCATGCTTTGGGGCTGTGTGGCCAATGCCGGCACCGGGAATCTTGTTAAGGTTGAGGGTCGCATGGATTCAACTCAGTATCAGCAGATTCTTGACAATAATGTGCAAGAATCAGTGACGAAGTTGAAGTTACGCAGGGGATGGATATTTCAGCAAGACAATGATCCAAAACACCGCTCCAAATCTACTCAGGCATTCATGCAGAGGAACAATTACAATGTTCTGGAATGGCCATCCCAGTCCCCAGACCTGAATATCATTGAACATCTGTGGGATGATTTGAAGCGGCTGTCCATGCTCGGCGACCATCAAACTTAACTGAACTGGAATTGTTTTATAAACAGGAATGGTCAAATATACCTTCATCCAGGATCCAGGAACTCATTAACAGCTACAGAAAGCGACTAGAGGCTGTGATTTCTGCAAAAGGAGGATCTACAAAATATTAATGTCACTTTTATGTTGAGGTGCCCATACTTTTGCACCGGTCAAATTTTGTTTAAATGCGGATTGCACATTTTCTGTTAGTACAATAAACCTCATTTCAATCCAGAAATATTACTCAGTCCATCAGTTATTAGATATATGAAACTGAAATAGCTGCTGCAAAAACCCAAATTGTTATAAAGAAAAAAGGTTAACATTAATAGGGGTGCCCAAACTTTTTCATATGACTGTAACACAATCCTTGTGTAACAGAGCTGCATCTAATACTATGCATCATAAAAGACAGCAAATTAATACATGTCAATAATAAGTTTGGCTATTTAACCCCTTCACGACCTTGGACGGATCTATCCGTCCAGGATCGTGTCCCGTTAAGCCCCGCCCCCTGCCGCGGGCAGGCGGCGTGGATCGGCACACATATCAGCTGTTTTCAACAGCTGACATGTGTGCCTGCTAGCCGCGGGTGGAATCGCTTCCACCCGCGGCCATTAACCCCTTAAATCTTGCTGCCAAAGTCTGGCAGCAAGATTTAAATGCGCGCGGCCATGTTTGTTACTTACCGCCGCCCCCACCGGAAGTCACGTGTGTTATCACGTGACTATCGGTGGTTGCCATCGTAGCACAGGGTCATGTGATGACGCCTGCTGCTATGATGTTTCACTTTCATTTTCCCTCGGCCGAGAGCAGAGGGAAAACCAAAGTGACTGAATCTGCTAATTACAGCGGTATAGCTGTGATCAGCAGATAGCGATCAGCAATCGGATTGCTGATTGCTATAGCCCCCTAGGGGGACTAGTAAAATAAAAAAAAAGTAAAAAAAAAGTTTTAAAAAATAAAAAAATAAAAAAAAAACCTAAAAGTTCAAATCACCCCCCTTTCCCCCCATTGAAAATTAAAGGGTTAAAAAATAAATAAATATACACATATTTGGTATCGCCGCGTTCAGAAATGCCCGATCAAAATATAAAATCAATTAATCAGATCGGTAAACGGCGTAGTGGCAAAAAAATTCCAAGCGCCAAAATTACGTTTTTTGGTCGCCGCAAGTTTTGCGCAAAATGCAATAACAGGCGATCAAAACGTAGCATCTGCGCAAAAATGGTACCATTATAAACATCAGCTCGAGACGCAAAAAATAAGTTATCATTGAGCCATAGATCCCAAAAAATAAGAACGCTACGTGTTTCGCAAAATGGTGCAAAACGTGCGCCACTTTTATTGGACAAACTTGTGAATTTTTTTAAACCCCTTAGATACAAGTAAACCTATACATGTTTGGTGTCTACAAACTCACACCGACCTGAGGCATCACATAGATACATCAGTTTGATCATATAGTGAACACTGTGAATAAAACATCCCAAAAACTATTGTGTGATCACACTTTTTTTGCAGTTTTTCCACACTTGGAATTTTTTAGCTGTTTTCCAGTACAATATATGGTAAAACCTATGGTTTCATTTAAAAGTACAACTCGTCCCGCAAAAAACAAGCCCTCATATGGCAAGATTGACGGAATAATAAAAAAGTTACGGCTCTCGGAAGAAAAGGAGCAAGAAACAAAAACGCAAAAACGGAAAGTGCCCGGGGGCTGAAGGGGTTAAAGGTTTGTAGTATTATCGACAACTACTTAAAGTGAAGCTATCATCAGAAAATTACCTATTGTTTTAATCTGAATTTTGTGTTTACATATCTTTATTAAAAAAAATGAGAAAGGTCTGTTTTTTTTTGTTTATCTATCGATTATTATTAAAATCAAAGCCAGTAATCGTGCAATTTTCACACTGGTTACTGGGGCTTTTAGATTCATAGTTCCTGTCCTTTCAGGAAAGGTTTTCAGAAGGTGCATTATCCTAAGAGGCAGGATTACAAGGATTACAATGACAGATATCCCCTGTATACATGGCTGAAAATACAAGATCCACTAATCACAATAGCTGATGTCATAGCTGACCCAGTTCCCCTCCTTTTACAATGACCTACAGTATGCACACGCTCATTGGATGCTTTGATAAAAAAAGACAGTGTTGTCGGGGTGACCATTGTGGCTTATGTACATGTGTGTTTCCTGAAATGACTAGAAGCTAGTCTACTTTTTGCGTTGGTGGCTGTAGTGAAAATTTCAAGAGTTCTATTTTAATACAGATTGTGACTAGTGATGGGTGAACCCGAACTGTAAAGTTCGGGGTCCGTACCTGACACTTATTGTCCATGCATGGACCCAGAACATGGACTTCTCAGGAAGCCCATGTTACAGTTCGGATTCGGCCACCTGGATAAAAATTAAAAAAAAAAAAAAGTTAAAAGGAATCAAAACTGGAATTAGAGCGGAAAAGTTACTTACTCAGTATCCCGCGTGGCTGTCACACTGATTCTGTGTCCGATAATTAACTCTAATGCATATTCACTGCTTTCCCCGCCCACCATCTGTGAGAGCGTCTGTAATTGGTTGCAGTTAGACTGCCGGCATCTGTGATTGGTTGTGGAGTGTAAAAATAAATAATTGAAAAAAATGGCATAGGGTCCCCGGTATATTGGCACCCAGTGCACATAAAGATGGCTACAGGCTGCAGCCCCCAGCTGTGTGCATTTTCTTGGCTGTAGATCAAAGCACGAGGAATCCCATGTGTCTTTAAATTAAATTATTTAAATAATTTTAAAAAACTCTCCACCCCAATTTTGACACTCAGCCAAGATGAAGCCGACAGCTGGGGCCTGGTATTCTCAGGCTGGGGAGGCCCATGGTTATTGCCCCCCAGCCTACAAAATAGCAGCCTGCAACTGCCCCAAAACTGTCGCATCCATTAGATGCTCCAATTCTGGTGCTTTACCCATCTCATCCCGATTGCCCTGGTGCGGTGGCAATCGGGTTAATATATGAAGTTAATGACAGTTGTGATTTGTCAAAAAATTAATGCTGTCATCAAGCAAGAGGTTAGTAATGGGAAGGAGTCTGTGAGACCTTCCCATTACTAACACTATAAGTCAAAAGAAATAAACACACAGAAAAATCATTTTATTAAAAAACACCCCTGCAGGTCTGACATAATCCACACGAGGTTCCATGATGATCTCGGCTCTACTAAATCTGTGGTTGCACTATGCACCATGGTGTCAGGGACACACTGAAGCCGCAGTTGTGAGCGGTGATGTCACTGAGTACACTTGAGGTCACAGCTGGACAGGTACCCCAGCTTTGAACTCAGGGGAACTGACCACTGGTGAACTCATTAAACTCAGTGACCCCACCTCAAGTGAAGTCATTGAACTCAATGACAGATTACCCAATTAGGCAGTGTGCACATTGAGTATTTGGTTGCAGCAAAGTCTGTGACTTCAGATACAGCAGAGCCGGGATCATTGTGGGACCTTGTGTGGATTATGTTGGACCTGCAGGGATGTTTTGGGGTAAATAAATTGCAGAAAGAGGATTTTTTTTTTTTAAATAAAGGATTTTGTTTGTGTTTTATGCTTATTTCTTTTGATTTACAGGGTTAGCAATGGGGGGTCTCATAAACACCATACTATTACTAACCTCTGGTTTCATGACAGCTGTGATTTTTTGACAAATGCAGCTTCACAAGATGATCTCACTCACCTCTCCGCCACCATCGCGTCCAGGGATTTTTTGGCTCAGTGCACATGGCCCCGGAGTTTGGGTTATGTGCACTATGAAGCCGGGTGTATGCATCCTGGCTTCAAACTGAAGTAGTGCGAATGACCCAAACTCCGGAGTCATGCGCACTGAGCTGAAATCCCCCGTCGGACACGATGGTGGCGGAGAGTTGAGTGAGATCATCCTCTGATGCTGCGTATTCATTAGCATGATAGCACACCCACAGGGACGTACTAACATGCTAATGGGGGCGACTAGTAAGGGAAGCAACTCCCAGGGGTCTAGGCCCCTTGCTCATTAGCATATCATATGGGATCTTTAGAAATACTTTTTCTAAAGATCTCTTTATCTATGCTAGTGTATACAGGGACAGTTAGGCAGGGATTAGCAATATGCACGCAGAAATGTGCGTGGCTCTGGGTGCATATTGAACCTGACAGGTTCCTCTTAGTGGCCGATTTAGGTACTGCTCTCTGGTAAAGAAACTAGGCAGGGAATAGTTCATCTCTGTGGATTAACCACAGGCGGTGCCAACTATAGGCTGATGCTATTTTAGTTTAATCAGTCAAGGCGGTAGATAGTAGAAAGCTATATGTGTGGGAGGTATAGAAAGAAGAAGAAGTATGCAAGCCAGTTAGATACCTTTGGTCAAAGAAAGTGGGTGTCTGTGGCAAAGTCAATTTGACCAGACCTTCAGGGTCACCCCAGGAAATCCGTAACACGCGGGAAGGGCTCCATTGAGTATGAGAAGAGGGTCACTAGTCTCCTCCAGTAATGAGTTCCAGGCCAGAACTCTAGTTTCCCTTGTTGCGACTGACTCCAGTGGTATTAGTCCTAGAGCGGAGGTTTAGCATAGACTTGGATGAACAGGTCGGCATGAAATCACCGGTAGACGAGCTGTGTCCGATGGCTGACTATCACCGTTACACAGAACGGGTCCCTATTGGTGGGGTGTCAGTGAGGAAGAGGACATGCAAACAACAACAGCAGGAGTACCAGGAAATATGGAGCAGTCTGCAGTAAAACTGTACTTTGAAGTCAAATGTTCTGTACCAAAAACATTCAAGTGTTGTCCACAAATCCACGGGCTACATACAGTACAGACCATAAGTTTGGACACACCTCATCTCTAGAACAACTGTTAAGAGGAGACTTTGTGCAGCAGGCCTTCATGGTAAAATAGCTGCTAGGAAACCACTGCTAAGGACAGACAACAAGCAGAAGAGGCTTGTTTGGGCTAAAGAACACAAGGAATGGACATTAGACCAGGGGAAATCTGTGCTTTGGTCTGATGAGTCCAAATCTGAGATCTTTGGATCCAACCACCGTCCGTGTCTTTGTAGAAAAGGTGAACAGATGGACTCTACATGCCTGGTTCCCACCGTGAAGCATGGAGGAGGAGGTGTGATGGTGTGGGGGTGCTTTGCTGCTGACACTGTTGGGAATGTATTCAAAATTGAAGGCATACAGAGCCAGCATGGCTACTGCAGCATCTTGCAGCGGCATGCTATTCCATCCGGTTTGCGTTTAGTTGGACCATCATTTATTTTTCAACAGGACAATGACCCCAAACACACCTCCAGGCTGTGTAAGGGCTATTTGACTAAGAAGGAGAGTGATGGGCGCTACGCCAGATGACCTGGCCTCCACAGTCACCAGACCTGAACCCAATCGAGATGGTTTGGGGTGAGCTGGACCGCAGAGTGAAGGCAAAAGGGCCAACAAGTGCTAAGCATCTCTGGGAACTCCTTCAAGACTGTTGAAAAACAATTTCCTGTGACTACCTCTTGAAGAAAATGCCAAGAGTGTGCAAAGTAAGTAATCAAAGCAAAAGGTGGCTACTTTGAAGAACCTAGAATATAAGACATATTTTCAGTTGTTTCACACTTTTTTTTAAGTATTTCACTCCACATGTGTTAATTCATAGTTTTGATGTCTTCAATGTGAATCTACAATTTTCAGAGTCCTGAAAATAAAGAAAACTCTTTCAATGAGATGTGTCCAATCTTTTGGTTTGTACTGTAAATTTCAAGCCATTAAACCATATTCACACATGGCCAATCAACAATCAATATAGGCTCTATATTGCCATGGATTTCTATAGATTTCTGCTCTATTTTTGGCCAGTTTCATATGTATGACTTTCACAGCCCATAATGTCCGGATCGTCCGTGAGTGTGATGAACCAAACCAAACAATCTCATAGGCATGATGATTTAAGGCGGCGTTACACGCTACGATTTATCTGACGATATGTCGTCGGGGTCACTGTTTCCGTGACGCACATCCGGCATCGTTAGCGACGTTGTTGCGTGTGACACCTACGAGCGACTCTGAACGATCGCAAATAGGATGAAAATCATTGATCGTTGACACGTCGTTCAGTTTCAAAATATTGTTCGTCGTTTGGAACGCAGCAGACATATTGGTACGTTTGACACCCTGCCAACGACGAACAACATCCACATGACCGCCTTGGTCAAACAATATATCGCTGAACAATGTTGCGTCGTTTGTGAGATGGTTACGTGTGACCGCTAATAAACGACCTATGTGCGATCTCGGCAAATTGTATCTACGATCTGGGCGTGTCACATCGTTTTAGAGATCGTCAGATAAATCGTAGCGTGTAAAGCGGCCTTAAGGCTGTGAAGTTCGGGTCAGGAGAACTACAGAAGTTCCTTTTGCGGTTCTTGCACGTACCATGAAAGTTGGACATGTGAAACAATCTTTACTGAGAATTTTCACAGGTTTATGCTACTTGCAAAGTCTGCAGTGTATGAACACAGCCTTAAGCGGGCTTTACACGCTACGATTTAGCTACAGCGATTTCGTTGGGGTCACGGATTTTGTGACGCAAATCCGGCCGCTGTAGCGATGTCGTAGCGTGTGACTCCTAGGAGCAATTTTGGATCGTTGCAAAAACGTCCAAAATCGCTCCTCGTTGACATGGGGGTCCGCTGCCAGTTATCGCTGCTTTTGCTGGGGCGAAGTTGTTCCTCGTTCCTGCGGCAGCACACATCGCTACGTGTGACGCCGCAGGAACGAGGATCATCTCCTTACCTGCCTCCGGCCACAATGCGGAAGGAAGGAGGTGGGCAGGATGTTACGTCCCGCTCATCTCTGCCCCTCCGCTTACGTTGGGCGGCCGCTTAGTGACGTCACTGTGACGCCAAACGGACCGCCCCCTTAGAAAGGAGGCGGTTCGCCGGTCACAGCGACGTCGAAGGACAGGTAAGTATGTGTGACGGGGGTGCGTGATTTTGTGCGCGAAAGGCAGCGATATGCCCGTCGCGCACAAACGATGGGGGCGGGTGTCATGCTAGCGATATTGGGCCGGATATCGCAGCATGTAAAGCCACCCTTAGGCTGAGTTCAGATGAGCATTGGACTTTGCAAACCTGTCACATATACAATTTTCTGATGTGCCTGTGCAAAAAGCTGCCTACTAGCACACAGTAGTTTAGATTGTATATTAGGCCAGAAAAGCCTATGCTGAAAATTATTTTATTTTAAAGCTGTTTTAATTGTTTTGTATGTTTGTCATGGCTCGGCTTGGGGGCTCGATTCAGTGACTTCTAGTTGTTTGTTCGGTTTCCTTTTCTGTTGGACCACAGCCTGTTTTGTCTCTGTCCTATTGCTGATAGTTCTCTTGTCTTTCCTTTCTTTGCTTTCCTTTTATTTCTATTCAGGTTTGTTCACTTCCTCAATTTGGTTGCCCTATCACATTTTAGGAGGGGCCATTTATACTCACCCTCACATGCATTCATTGCTGGCAATATTCATGTTTACATGGATGTTTGGAGTCCCAGCTCCTCTGTTAAGCATAATCTTGCTGAATAATCACTATTGTTTTTCCCTATGGTTTGTTTGTGTGTTTCACTTCCCAGCATTTTGCCCTTTCTTTTATGGTTGGGATTTCGGCAATTTCCTTCTATTCTGTAAGGCTTTTGCGGTATCAGCACATTTTTCTCCCTGTGTCTCACCCTCTGCCTATGTGCACTTCATTTATGTTAATTGTTGTTAAGTGTAGCACTTTGTTTATAGCTGAGGGTGCAGTTAAGGTCAGTCGACGCTGAGTGGGCGGCATATTTTGTAATCTAAGGGTGCCAACCTCCACAGTCAGACAGGGACAAATCAGAGCTTCTTCTTATCTAACTCAGGACCTGGGGATTTCTTGTATTACATCCCTGTGTGGGTGGTAGGGCTCAGTCGTAATGTGTCCTTTCACTAAATTAATAAATTATTGCTCATTTTTGTAGATCCTTATTTTATATATACTAATATCCGTCTTTGATTATCTTTAAAGCTTGAAGGGAGTTGATCTCATTAACTCTGTGATTTTGCCTTTTCTAATGTGTTTTTTTTCCACAGACAGACTGACCCGAGGTCAGTGCGAAAAATAGCCTCTGTGCACTAGCACATAGGCTAAAGGGCACTTTACACACAGCGACATCACTAGCGATGTCGCTGGTGAAAGCACCCGCCCCCGTCGGTTGTGCGTCACGGGCAAATCGCTGCCCGTGGCGCACAACATTGCTAGGAACGGTCACACGTACTTACCTGCCTAGCGACGTCGCTGTGGCCGGCGAAGCGCCTCCTTTCTAAGGGGGCGGTTCGTGCAGCGTCACAGCGACGTCACTAAGCGACCGCCCAATAGAAGCGGAGGGGCAGAGATGAGTGGGCAGAACATCCCGCCCACCTCCTTCCTTCCTCATTGCCGGCGGCCGCAGGTACGGTGATGTTCCTCGTTCCTGCGGTGTCACACATAGCGACGTGTGCTGCCGCAGGAACGACGAACAACCTGCGCCCTGCAACAGCAACAATAGTTGGGATTAGAACGACGCATCAACGATCAACGATTAGGTGAGTGATTTTGATCGTTAACGGTCGTTCCTGCGTTTCACACGAAACGACGCAGCTAACGAGGCCACATGTGCGTCATGAATTCCGTGACCCCAACGACATCTCGTTAGCGATGTCGTTGTGTGTAAAGCGGACTTTACATTGGTCCGTGTGCTGCGCATTGTTTACACAAACAGAGGCTTTAAGAAGGCAAAGTCCCTGCGGTTTGATAGTGAAAAATACTCAATACAGGGTCAGATTACAGACGTGTTCTTCACTAACAGATTGTTTCTAGGTGTCGATATTTCTCTATTACGCTATTTTTTCTTGCAGATTTGGTGCAGCTTATTGTGCAGATTGTTGCCCAAATCTACATATCTATCCTTATGCCAGGAAAGTCTATGAGAATTCAGAAAGGCTGTGCACACACTGCTTATTTTTTCCTTGCAGTATTGGATGCAGAAAAAAGAAATAGCATGTCAATTGTTGGTGCTTTTTTTTTGCCAGGAGATTCAGTATTGGTGGAGTAATTTGGTGTATAAATTTCAGGACCAAACTTGCCTCTTCTCAAAAAACCCCCAAAAAACTTTTTTCTGCCAGGAGATGCAGGTTTGATTGAACTCGATTCACCTGAGGTGAGGTCATTGAGTTCAACCAGTACACCTGAGAGGAGTTTACCTGTGGTCACAGGTGGATTACCGTGGGAATCTCCGGCTGCGATGACTGATAAACTGATAGTGACGTCACCGCTCACAGCTGCGGCTCAGTCTCTGCCTGAAATCGCAGCATGTCGTCATGTTCACTAATATGCCCCTGTGCTACAACTTCACTATGTAGCAAAGCCGGGATATCCATGGGACCTTGTATGGATTGTTTTGGACTTAGGTGTTTGGGGTTAATAAATTAGAGAAAGAGTGTGGGTTTTTTGTATTTTATTTCAAATACAGATTTTTTTCGGTGTTTGTGTTTATTTCTTTTCTCTCACAGGATTAGCAATGGAGAGAGTCTCATAGATGCCTCTCATTACTAATCTAGGGCTTAGTGGCAGATGTGAACTGTCATTAACCCCTTATATTACCCTGATTGCCACCGCACCAGGGCAATTGGGATGAGTCAGGTAAAGTGCCGGATTGGTCACATCTAATGGATGCGACAATTCTGAGGTGGCTGCAGGCTGCTATTTTTAGGCTGTTGGGGCCCAATAACAATGGCATCTTTATCTTGGTTGGATATTAAAATTGGGGGGGGGGGAGCATACTGTTTTTTTAAAATTATTTGTTTAAATAATTTAAAAAAAAGCCACATAGGGTCCCTCTTACTTTGATACATAACCAAGATAAGTGCACGGCTGAGAGCTGCAGCCTGTAGCCGTGTGCTTTACCTGCACTGGGTATCACAATATGGGGAGACCCTACACCAATGTATTTATTTATTTTTACACCACTATAAAGATGCAGACAGTGTGTGATTTCAAACAATCACAGACACTGTCACACAGGGTGTGGTAGAGCTCTGATTGCAACCAATCACAAACGCCAGGACTGAGAATGGGCGGGGGAGCAGTAAACATGTATGAGAGTTAATTATCGGACCCGGATGCAGCATGACAGCTGCGTGGGAAACTAGGCTAGTATACCTGTCCTGCTTTGCAGCCTTCCTAGCCCTTTCTACTACCATTTTACAGTAGAATGATTGGATGATTGGTTTCAAATCCCATAGACTTTTATATAGGGTTTGGCGTCTGGGCAGATGTTTGGGTTCTAGTATATATAACACTACAAGATATATATCAGATAGGTTTTCCTCCTTGAGAAAGTAACAGTACCTCCGCGAAACGCGCGTTGGTGGTGATCCTGCATCTTTTATGGGTATTTTGTACTGATGTTGTGACTGAGCCTGGGTTCCCCTGTGACTGCACCTGCACTTTAGGTAATTTTCTAACCCCTTTTTGTCTAAGCATGGCCATACTAGGGACCCCGTCCAGCCATGTGCACTTGCACTTTATTATGTTTTTTGCAGATCTGTATAATTTTTGCCTCTTTTCCTATTCCCTCCTTATCCTTTATCTCAATCCTCAACCTTGAGGTTCCCTTCATGGCTACTTATTAGTACTTTTGGATTGACTAGAGGTGAATGGGAATTTGATACCAGCTAGCATTCATCTGCCTATTATACATCATGTATTCCCCCTTTATTTTTTGGTAGATTTTATCTTGTGATAGTGTCATGTTGTGTGTGATCTTCATTAATAAAAATTATTGTATTTTGAACAATTACTCATTTTTCTCCTGTCCTTAAAGCCTCTTTCACACGTACGTGCCTCCGGTACGTGTTTGGCAGTTTTCTCACATACCGGAGACACGTACACACGTAGACCTAGGTATTCCTATGGTTTTGGACACACGTAAGTCTTTGCGCACGGAACGTGTGTCTGTTCTGTACTTACGTGTGTCCGTGTGTTTCTCACGCCGACATGTCCGTTTTCTCTCCGGCATCATGGGTGTCACACGGAACGCAAACATGTCACACGTAACACACACAGACCACACGGATGTGTTCCGTGTGACACGCACTGGAGAGAAGACATGTGTCTGTGAGAAAAAAAACGAAACCTTTACTTATTTTCTCCAGCCCTCCTGTCTCTGCCGTTGCTGTCACTTGTTTCCGACCCCCACTCATTATGCTCATTGCATATTCACGTCACTGCGGCCGGAAACAGCAGCAGCGGGGTGTCGGCAGGACCGGAGACCGATGTTCAGCACCACGGACAGCGACGCCAGGGACAGGTGACTAGAAAGTTCCCGTTCTCCGTGTGTTATCACGGATAACACACGGAGAACACACATAGCCCATAAACACGGCTCACGGAGGGCAAAACGCACCTCTGACATGTCCGTGAAAAACGTGCGTGGTTTTTCACGAATGCATGAAAGAGGCCTAAGTTGAATCTTGAGTAGTGTAGACACGGATTCAGTTGATTCACACTGATACCGTGTCCACCCCTATGGCTCATTTATTGAGAATTTTTCTCATAAGATATATATCAGAGCCTACAACTAAACAAAAAATGGAAAAAATATCTATGAATTAGGAAATATCAACATCCCATAATAAAGGACCGGTGACTTCATTAGCAGTGTAACACTCAGACAAATATTTCCGTATTTATGATTCTTCAAACATATCAGATCAGAAACAACCCTCTTACTGTGGACACTTAACCCCTGGTTGATCTTATCCTTTCTTATTAAGTCAATGTTGTATTTCATTTTGTACCAAGCTTAACACGGCCCCTGCCTGAATGCAGCAGAGACGTACATACAAGCAGCAATAATGACTCCCAGATGGGTCCTGCTCCTCCGCTGTAATCTTTCTTTGTTGGATTCTTACACCGGGGACATAGAACTCTTAGGTAGTCCCTATTTATTCTCAGGGTTATGTGCGCTGCCTGCAAAATCCCAGCTTGGGAGGGGAATTAAGGCTTTAGCTACTCTGAAGAACACTGATACGTAGGCGAATATGAGACCCCGGAGCAGCAATTAACCCGGAGAGATGAAAGTCTGAGCTTCCAAATCCAGGCAATTTACTGCAGGGTAGCTGAACGAATGCGCTCCTCATCTACTCATGTATCTATTGCATCTCTTTTCCCTGCCATACTTTTTCTCTGTTTTTTCCCCAGCTGTATGTGATGTTTCATTCCCCTATATAAATGGGCTATATATAATATTCCTTACAATCAATGTGCACAGTAAGAGGGGCTTATATTGGCTTTGGACAGATGGATATGAAAATACGTGCAGCTATGGTAAACTGGTATGTTCTCTTTCCTGAGCAAGATTCTCCCCATCATTATGGTAATCTATAATAACTAGTAATTTAGAACGACTAGTAAGAATATGTTCTACAGCATGAATGTATAGGATAACGGGTAGCGTGCTATAGGGAGGTCTGCTAATGAAAAATGGCAATCATTAGAAGTCAAGGACACCTGAAGGATCAGGGCTTAAAGAGTTTGTTCCATCAATGTAACAAATAGGAATAACGTTTGGAACACCATTCTAAGTCCGAACTGGGTGCAAAAACCTAAAAAAACATCACTATGGGGAGATAAGGTATGCACACCAGTGACTATGTAAGGGGAATACATGAAATAGCAGAAACTGCTGTGTGAATACTGACTTGAAAAATTCAATAGCTATATGTAAGAGTGAAAATGTGAGAAATGGAATCTGCATTACTGCCATGAACATATGAATCAAGAGAAATTTAGCTACTGAATTGATCAATGCAATAGAGCCCCAACACTACGCCAAAGTATTTCTCTACGTTGGGGTCCCTAGCTTGTGTGTGTCCTCTCATGCAGTTAAAAAACTTACCGTGTATGGGAAGCTGAGACCCAGGCTATATATGCGTATGATATGGATTGGCAATAGGTGTGGTTGGGGAGGGTTCACAAACGAAAAACTACTAACAAATAAGGAATAACGTTTGGAACACCATTCTAAGTTTGGTGTTCCAAACGTTATTCCTTATTTGTTAGTAGTTTTTCGTTTGTGAACCCTCCCCAACCACACCTATTGCCAATCCACATGATACGCATATATAGCCTGGGTCTCAGCTTCCCATACACGGTAGGTTTTTTAACTGCATGAGAGGACACACACAAGCTAGGGACCCCAACGTAGAGAAATACTTTGGTGTAGTGTTGGGGCTCTATTGCATTGATCAATTCAGTAGCTAAATTTCTCTTGATTCATATGTTCATGGCAGTAATGCAGATTCCATTTTTCACATATTCACTCTTGCATATAGCTATTGGATTTTTCAAGTCATTATTCACACAGCAGTTTCTGCTATTTCATGTATTCCCCTTACATAGTCACTGGTGTGCATACCTTATCTCCCCATAGTGTTCCATCAATGTAAGCCCCATCCATATGCCCCTGTTCATGACCACCAGAATTAAGGGTAGTTTACACGCTGCGATCTCGCTAACGAGATCGCAAGCGATCATACCCGCCCCCGTCGGTAGTGCGACACGGGCAAATCGCTGCCTGTGGCGCACAACCTCATTAGTCCCCGTCACACGGACTTACCTACCCTGCGACGTCGCTCTGGCTGGCAAACCGCCTCCTTTCTAATGAAGAGGAAAGAGTTCTGCCCAGTGCAAGGAGGAGAGATACGTCAGTAAATTTCCAGGTGCTTTATTTTACTTGGTTTCCAATAAAACGATCATACAAACATATGAACAGTTAAGACATAGTCCTCCGTGGATATTGACACAACAGCGCCGTGTTTCGGCTACTGGAGTGTAGCCTTTGTCAAGTAGCCGAAACGCGTCGCTATTGTGTCAATATCCTCGGAGGACTATGTCTTAACTGTTCATATGTTTATATGATCGTTTTATTGGAAACCAAGTAAAATAAAGCACCTGGAAATTTACTGACGTATCTCTCCTCCTTGCGCTGGGCAGAACTCTTTCCTCTTCATTATACTCAGGTAACAGCACCTGCAGCCCGAGCAGCAGAGGGAAATCTGAGCACATGGAATGGGTGAGCTGAAAGTTTTTCATATTGTCTGCCTCCTTTCTAAGGGGGTGGTTCGTGCGGTGTCGCACGCGTCCAATAGAAGCGGAGGGGCGGAGATGAGCGGGACGTAACATCCCACCCACCTCCTTCCTTCCGCATTGCCGGCGGGACGCAGGTTAGGCGATGTTTGTCGCTCCTGCGGTGTCACACGCACAGCGATGTGTGCTGCCGCAGGAACGAGGAACAACATCGCTAATAAGCAGACAATGATTTTTGGTTTCAGGACGACCTCTCCACGACAAACTATTTTGACCTCTTTTGCGATCGTTTAAGGTCGCTCGTAGGTATCACACGCCGCGATATTGTTAATGAAGCCGGATGTGCGTCACAAACGCCGTGACCCCGACGATAATTCACTAACGATATTGCAGCGTGTAAAGCCCCCTTTAGGGTTAGTTCAGAGGAGAGTATAATACGGTAGTTTGTGTCGTAGTAAAAATCAGACAGTGAACTGGCCAATGTAACTCAATAGGGCTGTTCAGATGACACACGGACCGAGTGTCCGTGTGAAAAAGTCACAGAATGCCGTATTCTATAGTGAGTCTCTGATGAGTCACCAATAGTGATGGGCGGACTCGCTGATGGCAGACGTAACCAGATTTAAAAAAAAAAAAAAAAAGTCTGATTCCCACCTGGAATTGATCCCAGATATCTGGCCGGACGCCGGTCCCCATATAAGTCTATGGGACCAGAATCTGGCAATTGTAAATGGTGGTAGAAGGGATTGGGGGATAGGAGCAGGGGCGCTGTACTTACCGAGGCTCCAGTGCAGCTGTAAGTGCTCCCTCGGCTGCTCATTAGGCTCATGCATATGCACTGCTTTCTCCACCCACCGTCATCTGTGATTGGTTGCAGTCAGATGCGCCCCCACTTTGAGTGTCAGCTGACTGCTTCCGATCACAGATCATTCGTGTGTCTATCATGATATAAAAATAAATAAATAAATGACAAAATTGGCGTAGGGTCCCTACATATTATGATCCCCAGCACAGATAAAGTATACGGCTACAAGTTGCAGTCCAGCGGTGCGCTGATTTTGGCTTTGTATTAAAATAAGAGGAACCGCATGCGTGGTTTTTTTTCAATTATTTAAATAAAATTTTTTAAAAAACAACATGCAGTCCCCTCTTTCAATTTTGATATCCAGCCACGATAAAGCTCGACAGCTAGGGGTTAATATTATCAGGCTGAGGAGACTCCATGGTTATTGAGAGCCCCCAGCTAAAAATAGCAGCTTGCAGTCACCCAGGATTGTCTCATCCATTAGATGCGACAATCACAGCACGTTACCCGACTCTTCCCAATTGCCCTGGTGCGGTAGCAATAGATGTAATAAGGGGTTATTCGCAGCTCACAGCTGCCACTAAGCCCTAGAATAGTAATGGGGAGGGAATATGAGACCAACCCATTACTAATCTGTAAGTGAAAGTAAATAAATACAAATAGGTGCTCAGACGCTTTCCTTCCCTTCTCGATGCGTTTCCTCAAAATTGATTCATCAGGGGAGATTATTGGGAGGCTTATCAGAGGAGCATGGAGCTTATAATTCCCTGTGCATGAGCCATCGCACTATATCAGGGGCCGTGCTTCCTATGGCGACCACCTGTGTCCGCCATGTGGATTCTTGCCAGGTGCTTTGTGAGAAATCTTTACACTAAATAAATACAAACACCAAAAAAATCTTTTCTCTGCAATAAAAGAGAAAAAAAAAATCCCTCCTTCACCACTTAATTAACCCCCAAAACACCCCTGCAGTTCTGACGTGATCAATATGAGGGCTCATGATGATTCCAGCCAGCTCTGCTACATTACTGAAGGCACAGCGCGTGATCATGGTACATGAACAAATGCTGTGAAGTTCAGGCAGAGACTGAGCCGTGATGAGCAGTGACATCACTCAGTTAGTTCCGGTCACAGCTGGAGGTTCCCACGGTCTTCAACCTGTGATCGCAAGTAACCTGACACCAGGTGACATCAATGAACTCTCACTGAGTTCACAGACCTGCCTCTCCTGGCAGAAAACAGGTTTTTTTTTGCCAAGAGAGGCAGAAATTTGCGATATAGACCTGCAGACCGGGTCTGTGATTGTAAGTGTCAGACACTGTCACTCAGGATGGGGGTGCGTCTAACTGCAACCAATCACAGATGCCGATGTGCGAGGAAAGCAGTGTATATGCATGAGCTTAATGAGCGGCCCCGGAAGTGACTGAGCGGCTGTGGGAGCAGTTACAGCCATGCCAGAGGCTCGGTAAGTATGAAGTGCCGCTTATTTTATTATTATTTTCTTTATTGTTCCTTCATTTTTTTGTATTACCTGAGTGACGGTCTCGGATCATTAGGCAGAGTCCTCTGAGAACTCTGGGCCTGGGGCCGAAACTCAGATACTTTTGAAACCGCGCGGATCCAGACTTTTACAGTCTGGGTACACCCATCACTAGTCACCAATTCAAGTCTATAGATACCCCAAAAAAAATCAGATTCCATAAGGTCCACATTTCATCTGACTAAATACATTGCCATCATTTATACAGGAAATTGTCGCTCAGTGGTTAGCACTGCAGTCTTGCAGCGCTGGGGTCATGGGTTCAAATCCCACCAAGGACACTATCTGCAAGGAGTTTGTATGTTCTCCCCGTGTTTGCGTGGGTTTCCTTTGGGTTCTCCGGTTTCCTCCCACACTCCAAAGACATACAGATAGGGACTCTAGATTGTGAGCCCCGATGGGGACAGTGTTGCCAATGTATGTAAAGCACTGTGGAATTAATAGCGCTATATCAATGAATAAAATTATTATTAATTATTATCTTATACATCTTATAATGTTGATGTATAAATATAGCTAACAACAAGAATGACTATATGGACGATTTTTTATACACTCGTCTCACTCTGTTCTTATTTTGAACAGTTATTTTAAGGGAATCTGTCTGCAGGTTTTTGATATGTAATCTGAAGACAGCATGCTGTAAGGGTTAACACAGAGAATTCAGGGATGCCTGCCTTGTCAAGGTCCCCAACTAATTTATTTATTTGCAATGTTTGTTTAACCAGCAACACTTATCTTTGTTCAGACTACAATGTCATGCACATGGCAGTCCAGCAGCCCCCTCCTCTTCTGACACCTCACTGTCAATGTACAATCTCTATAGAGAGCCTGTTGTGGGTAGGACAGCTCTATCAGCTCTGCTCCATGCTAAATCTCAAAATTACGAAAGTGTCAGAACGGCTGCAGCTAGTAATCTACGTGATACATCGTTGGATTCAGGATCTATTCACCTACATCATGCTGCTCTCAGATGAGGTAGCAAAAACCTGCTGACCGATTCCCTTTAAGTCATCTCCATTTGATGCTAATGCAAATGTGGAAATGTATGCTAGACACATCTTACCCCAGCTATAACAGCTGACCACAGGGAGGCTTGATGCCGCCCTGCAATGATCAGCTACTAATCAACATTGGGGCAGATTTCTTAAGGCCCCGTTAAACGCAACGACGTATCTAACGATATATCGTCGGGGTCACGATTCCGTGACACACAACCGGCATCGTTAGCGACGTTGTTGCGTGTGACACGCACAAACGACCGTTAATGATGGAAAATACCAAATCGTCCATCGTTGACACCTTGTTCATTTCCATAAAATCGTTGATTGTTGAGGACGCAGGTTGTTCGTCGTTCCCGAGGCAGCACACATTGCTACGTGTCACACCTCGGGAACGACGAACTACAGTTTACCTGCGGCCGTCGGCAATGAGGAAGGAAGGAGGTGGGCGGGATGTAACATCCGCTCATCTCCACCCCTCCGCTTCTATTGGGCGACCGCTTAGTGACGCCGCTGTGACGCCGCACGAACTGTCCCCTTAGAAAGGAGGTGGTTCGCCGGTAACAGTAACGTCCCTAGGCAGGTAAGTCCGTGTGATGGCTCCTAACGATTTTGTGTGCCACGGGCAGCGATTTTCCCGTGACGCACAAACGTCAGGGGCGGGTGCTTTCACCAGCAATATTGCTGCGTGTAACACCCCTTTAGACTATGCAAGCAGAGTAGACATTTTAAAAATGTACCAAAATAGTCTTATTATCACTGCATGAACCTATCTAATCTAAGTTTACACCACCTATTAGCTTATTTTGTGCCAAAATTGTAACAAAAGGTGCAACATCAGTTAATTTCTGCTATAATGGCTGTTGCACATATAGGAATATTTTGAGTTTTACAAGTTTGCAATTTAAAGTGAATCTGTCAGCAGGTTTTTGCTACCTCATCTGAGAGCAGCATTATGCAGTGATAGAGCCCCTGAATCCATCACTTAGTTTACTGGATGCAGCTGCTGTGACATACAGCTCTTAGAGGTAGCTCCTAGCAGAGCTCAGAAAGATAACCCACTGCCCACACCATAACTCTCTATGTACATTGTCTATCGACAGTGAGCTGCTTATCAGAGGAGGATGCATGGTCGGACAACTGCTCACAAGCCCTGACCTTGTGATAAAACCTTTGTTGTAAGTAAACAACAGCCTGATAAGTGACACATTGCTGAATTCAGTGTTTTAACCCCTACAGCATGCTGTTCTCAGATTACAGCAAAAACATGCTGACAGATTCCCTTTAAGATGGGTGATCCATCCACCACAGAAACTCAGAAAAGAAGCTAAATGGTAGGGACTGGCCGCCTTAACCTTTTCATCACCTGGTCAAGGCAAAGAAAGTTGTTGTTATCCCCACATTACAGAAGAAAGTGAAGTATCATACAATCCCCTTTATAATGGGTAGGGTTCTATATGGTGTGGACTCTGCAGGAACACCTGCTATCGAATGGAAATTTGTCGTTTGCAGTGGAATGGAAAAGGAATAGACTCGAGTCCTGAGTGAAGGGGGCTTTGTATATAGCATCTATACCCTCTGTATATGTAGTACTGTCACACTAAGGCTGGGGCCACATGAGCATATAGCATCCAATGCATGCGAGTGCATCGGATGCGTTAGCTAATAACCCCCGGCTTCCGATATGCTGCGAGCATGAACCAAGTGTCATGCCACTGTGATGCGATTCTGTGATTGGATCACAGCTGCGGAGGAGAGGGAGAAAGTAAAGTCCGCTATACACGCAATGACATCGCTAACGAGATATCGTTGGGGTCATGGAATTCGTGACGCACATCCAGCCTCGTTAGCGACGTCGTTGCGTGTGACACCTACGAGCGACCGCTAACGATCAGAAATACCTAATCGTTGATTGTTGACACGTCGTTCCTTTCCCAAATATTGTTGATGGTGCTGGACGCAGGTTGTTTGTCGTTCCTAAAGCCCGCTACACACGCTTCAATATATCTCACAATCCGTCGTTGGGGTCAAGTTGTAAGTGACGCACATCCGGCATCGTTTGTGAGGTATCTGCGTGTGACATCTACTTGCGATCAGGATTGAACGCAAAACCGTTGATCGCAAACACATCGTATCATTCTCTAGAATTGAGCGTTTTGTTGCACGAACCTAGTGAATTGTAACGTGTGACATCCCTCATACGATTTTGGTGTCTGATGCTATGTGCGCAGGTGTGCGCTCTGCACCGCAGCTTAAAAAAGGTCTGCTTCAGAGCGCAGCTGAAAAGCTGCGTTCTGAAGCGCCTCACAATGTTTGTCATTCACTAATCTCTGTCAGTCGGTCACTATCTCTGTCCCTCACTCTCTGTCCATGTCAGTCTATCCCCCTCTCTCATATACTCACCGATCCCCGGCGCTGCACGGCGTTCACACTGCTCCGGCGGCTTTTACTGTTTTGAAAAAGCCGGCCGCCCATTAAACAATCTCGTATTCCCTGCTTTCCCCGCCCACCGGCGCCTATGATTGGTTACAGTGAGACACGCCCCCACTCTGAGTGACAGGTGTCACACTGCACCCAATCACAGCAGCCGGTGGGCGTGTCTATACTGTGTAGTGAAATAAATAATTAAATAATTAAAAAAAACGGCGTGCGGTTCCCCCCAATTTTAAAACCAGCCAGATAAAGCCATACGGCTGAAGGCTGGTATTCTCAGGATGGGGAGCTCCACGTTATGGGGAGCCCCCCAGCCTAACAATATCAGCCAACAGCCGCCCAGAATTGCCGCATACATTATATGCGACAGTTCTGGGACTGTACCCGGCTCTTCCCGATTTGCCCTGGTGCGTTGGCAAATCGGGGTAATAAGGAGTTATTAGCAGCCCATAGCTGCCAATAAGTCCTAGATTAATCATGTCAGGCGTCTATGAGATACCTTCCATGATTAATCTGTAAATTACAGTAAATAAACACACACACCCGAAAAAATCCTTTATTAGAAATAAAAAACACAAACATATACCCTGGTTCACCACTTTAATCAGCCCCAAAAAGCCCTCCATGTCCGGCGTAATCCAGGATGCTCCAGCGTCGCTTCCAGCGCTGCTGCATGGAGGTGACCGGAGCTGCAGAAGACACCGCCGCTCCGGTCACCTCCACGCAGGTAATGAAGACAGCCGCGCGATCAGCTGCTGTCACTGAGGTTACCCGCTGTCACTGGATCCAGCGGTGGCCGCGGGTAACCTCAGTGGCAGCTCAGCTGATCGCGCTACTCACCGCCGCTCCTATCACCTCCACGCAGCAACTGAGGTGAGTAGCGCAATCAGCTGAGCTGTCACTGAGGTTACCCGCGGCCACCGCTGGATCCAGTGACAGCGGGTAACCTCAGTGACAGCAGCTGATCGCGCGGCTGTTTTCATTACCTGCGTGGAGGTGACCGGAGCGGCTGTGTCTGCTGCAGCTCCGGTCACCTCCATGCAGCAGCGCTGGAAGCGACGCTGGAGCATCCTGGATTACGCCGGACATGGAGGGCTTTTTGGGGCTGATTAAAGTGGTGAACCAGGGTATATGTTTGTGTTTTTTATTTCTAATAAAGGATTTTTTCGGGTGTGTGTGTTTATTTACTGTAATTTACAGATTAATCATGGAGGGTGTCTCATAGACGCCTGACATGATTAATCTAGGACTTATTGGCAGCTATGGGCTGCCAATAACTCCTTATTACCCCGATTTGCCAACGCACCAGGGCAAATCGGGAAGAGCCGGGTACAGTCCCAGAACTGTCGCATATAATGTATGCGGCAATTCTGGGCGGCTGTTGGCTGATATTGTTAGGCTGGGGGGCTCCCCATAACGTGGAGCTCCCCATCCTGAGAATACCAGCCTTCAGCCGTATGGCTTTATCTGGCTGGTTTTAAAATTGGGGGGAACCGCACGCCGTTTTTTTTAATTATTTATTTCACTACACAGTATAGACACGCCCACCGGCTGCTGTGATTGGGTGCAGTGTGACACCTGTCACTCAGAGTGGGGGTGTGTCTCACTGTAACCAATCATAGGCGCCGGTGGGCGGGGAAAGCAGGGAATACGAAATTGTTTAATGGGAGGCCGGCTTTTTCAAAACAGTAAAAGCCGCCGGAGCAGTGTGAACGCCGTGCAGTGCCGGGGATCGGGGATTGGTGAGTATATGAGAGAGGGCTGCTAACTTCAGTCACTCAGGAGTTTAGCGGTCACCGGTGAGTCCTTCACAGGTGACCGCTAATCAGGGCGTGACACAGACAGAGCCGCAGCATGACAATGAAGTCGGGGGAAGTTCACCCGAGTTCATTCTGACAGTGCGGCTCTGTCTGTGTCTGCTGTCATCTGCCATTCAGCTCTGCTACATGGCTGTCTGTGTCTGCTGTTAGCGGCCATGTAGCAGAGCTGAATGGCAGATGACATAGTAAAAACACATCCCTACACATTACACACGCTTGGCAAGTCAATAAATAAAAAAAAAAAGGTACCCAATGTATACGTCACAGAACACATGATCTAAAGGATCGCACACAAAATTGACCAATTTAACATAGACTACTAACGCTCGTGTGACAGCAAATGAACGACCAACGTGCAATCTCATAAGATCCCGTATGCAACCTGGGCGTGTCACATCGCAAATGCGATTGTACAACTAATTGCAACGTGTAAAGTGGGCTTAAGGCAGCACACATCGCAACGTGTGACACCCCGGGAACAACGAACAACAGCGTTCCTGCGTCATCCAGCAATGAGGTGGGCGTGTCGTTAATGCGGCTGGTCTCCGTCCCTCCGCTTCTATTGGCGGGCTGCTGTGTGACGTCGCTGTAACGGCGCACGAACCTCCCCCTTACAAAAGAGGTTGTTCGTTGCCCACAACGACGTCGCTAGGAAGGTAAGAAGGGAATTTTGTTTACTTACCGTAAATTCCTTTTCTTCTAGCTCCTATTGGGAGACCCAGACAATTGGGTGTATAGCTTCTGCCTCCGGAGGCCACACAAAGTATTACACTTTAAAAAGTGTAACCCCTCCCCTCTGCCTATACACCCTCCCGTGCATCACGGGCTCCTCAGTTTTGGTGCAAAAGCAGGAAGGAGGAAACTTATAAATTGGTCTAAGGTAAATTCAATCCGAAGGATGTTCGGAGAACTGAAACCATGAACCAAAAGAACCATTCAACATGAACAACATGTGTACACAAAAGAACAAACAGCCCGAAGGGAACAGGGGCGGGTGCTGGGTCTCCAAATAGGAGCTAGAAGAAAAGGAATTTACGGTAAGTAAACAAAATTCCCTTCTTCTTTGTCGCTCCATTGGGAGACCCAGACAATTGGGACGTCCAAAAGCAGTCCCTGGGTGGGTAAAAGAATACCTCGATAAAAAGAGCCAAAACGACCCCCTCTTACAGGTGGGCAACCGCTGCCTGAAGGACTCGCCTACCTAGACTGGCGTCTGCCGAAGCATAGGTATGCACTTGATAGTGTTTCGTGAAAGTGTGCAGACTAGACCAGGTAGCTGCCTGACACACCTGCTGAGCTGTAGCCCGGTGCCGCAATGCCCAGGACGCACCCACGGCTCTGGTAGAATGGGCTTTCAGCCCCAAAGGAAGCGGAAGCCCAGAAGAACGGTAGGCTTCAAGAATCGGTTCCTTGATCCACCGAGCCAAGGTTGACTTGGAAGCCTGCGAACCCTTACGCTGGCCAGCGACAAGGACAAAGAGCGCATCTGAACGGCGCAGGGGCGCCGTGCGAGACACGTAGAGCCGGAGTGCTCTCACCAGATCTAATGAGTGCAAATCCTTTTCACATTGGTGAATTGGATTAGGGCAAAATGAAGGTAAGGAGATATCCTGATTGAGATGAAAAGGAGATACCACCTTAGGGAGAAATTCCGGAACAGGACGCAGAACCACCTTATCCTGGTGAAAAACCAGGAAGGGGGCTTTGCATGACAGCGCTGCCAGCTCCGACACTCTACGGAGCGATGTAACTGCCACTAGAAATGCCACCTTCTGCGAAAGACGTGATAAAGAGACATCCCGCAGCGGCTCGAAAGGTGGTTTCTGAAGAGCCGTTAGCACCCTGTTAAGGTCCCAGGGTTCCAGCGGACGCTTGTAAGGTGGCACTATGTGGCAAACTCCCTGCAGGAACGTGCGGACCTGCAGAAGCCTGGCTAGACGCTTTTGAAAAAATACGGATAGCGCCGATACTTGTCCCTTGAGAGAGCCGAGAGACAACCCCTTGTCCATTCCGGATTGAAGGAATGAAAGAAAAGTGGGTAAGGCAAAAGGCCAGGGAGTAAAACCCTTATCAGAGCACCAGGATAAGAAAATCCTCCAAGACCTGTGATAGATCTTGGCAGGCGTTGGTTTCCTGGCCTGTCTCATGGTGGCAATGACATCTTGAGATAACCCTGAGGACGCTAGGAGCCAGGACTCAATGGCCACACAGTCAGGTTGAGGGCCACAGAATTCAGGTGGAAAAACGGCCCTTGTGACAGCAAGTCTGGGCGGTCTGGAAGTGCCCACGGTTGACCCACCGTGAGATGCCACAGATCCGGGTACCACAACCGCCTCGGCCAATCTGGAGCGACGAGAATGGCGCGACGACAGTCGGACCTGATTTTGCGCAGCACTCTGGGCAGCATCGCCAGAGGAGGAAATACATAAGGCAGTCGAAACTGCGACCAATCCTGAACTAATGCGTCCGCCGCCAGAGCTCTGTGATCTTGAGACCGGGCCATGAATGCCGGGACTTTGTTGTTGTGCCGTGACGCCATGAGGTCGACGTCCGGCGTTCCCCAGCGGCGACAGATCTCTCGAAACACGTCTGGGTGAAGAGACCATTCCCCCGCGTCCATGCCCTGACGACTGAGAAAATCTGCTTCCCAGTTTTCTACACCCGGGATGTGAACTGCGGAGATGGTGGAAGCTGTGGCTTCCACCCACTGCAGAATCCGTCGGACTTCCTGGAAGGCTTGACGACTGCGAGTGCTGCCTTGGTGGTTGATGTATGCGACGGCAGTGGCGTTGTCCGACTGGATCCGGATCTGCCTGCCCTCCAGCCACCGATGAAAGGCCAATAGGGCTAGATACACTGCCCTTATCTCCAGAATATTGATCTGAAGGGATGACTCTATCGGAGTCCAGGTTCCCTGAGCCCTGTGGTGGAGAAAAACCGCCCCCCACCCTGACAGGCTCGCGTCCGTGGTGACCACAGCCCAGGTTGGGGGTAGGAAGGATTTTCCCTGCGACAGAGAGTTGGGAAGGAGCCACCACTGAAGTGACGTCTTGGTTGCAAGGGAAAGAGAGACGTTCCTGTCGAGGGAAGTCGACCTTCTGTCCCATTTGCGGAGAATGTCCCACTGGAGTGGCCGCAGATGGAATTGCGCGAAGGGCACTGCCTCCATCGCTGCCACCATCTTCCCAAGGAAGTGCATAAGGTGCCTCAAGGGGTGTGACTGACCCCGAAGAAGAGATTGCACCCCTGCCTGCAGCGACAGCTGTTTGTCCAGCGGTAGCATGACTACCGCTGACTGAGTATGAAACTCCATCCCAAGGTACGTCAGTGATTGGGTCGGTGTCAACTTGGATTTTGGGAAGTTGATGATCCACCCGAACTGCTGGAGAGTCGCCAGAGCGACGGAAAGGCTGTTTTGACACGCCATCTGAGAGGGTGCCCTGACCAGAAGATCGTCTAAGTAGGGAATCACCGAGTGGCCCTGAGAGTGTAGAACCGCCACAACCGATGCCATGACCTTGGTGAACACCCGTGGGGCTGTCGCCAGGCCGAAAGGCAATGCCACGAACTGAAGGTGTTCGTCCCCGATGGCGAAACGCAAAAAGCGTTGATGTTCGGATGCGATCGGCACATGGAGATAAGCATCCTTGATGTCGATCAATGCTAGGAAGTCTCCTTGTGACATCGAAGCGATGACCGAGCGGAGAGATTCCATCCGAAACCGTCTGGTGCTCACATGTCTGTTGAGCAGTTTGAGGTCCAGAACGGGACGGAACGAGCCGTCCTTCTTTGGCACCACAAACAAGTTGGAGTAAAAGCCGCGACCATGTTCCTGGGGGGGAACAGGGATCACAACTCCTTCTGTCTTCAGAGCGTTCACCGCCTGAAAAAGTGCATCGGCTCGCTCGGAGGGCGGAGAGGTTCTGAAGAAACGAGTCGGGGGACGAGAGCTGAACTCTATCCTGTAACCGTGAGACAGAATGTCTCTCACCCATCGGTCTTGAACATGTGGCCACCAGGCGTCGCAAAAGCGGGAGAGCCTGCCACCGACCGAGGATGCGGTTCGGGGATGCCGAGAGTCATGAAGAGGCCGTCTTGGAGGCATTGCCTCCGGCGGGTTTTTGGGGGCGTGGCTTAGCCCGCCACACATAGGAGTTCCTCTGGCCTTTCTCCGGCCTGCTGGACGAAGAGGATTGAGGCTTGGCGGAGGGACGAAAGGACCGAAACCTCGATTGTATTTTCCGTTGCTGAGGTCTCTTCGGTTTGGACTGGGGTAAGGAGGAGTCCTTTCCCTTGGATTCCTTAATAATCTCATCCAATCGTTCGCCAAACAAGCGGTCGCCAGAAAACAGAAAACCGGTTAAGAACCTCTTGGAAGCCGAGTCTGCCTTCCATTCGCGCAGCCACATGGCCCTGCGGACTGCCACAGAGTTAGCGGATGCCACCGCTGTACGGCTAGCAGAGTCTAGGACTGCGTTCATGGCGTAGGAAGAAAAAGCTGACACCTGAGAAGTCAAAGACGCAACCTGCGGAGCAGAATTATGTGTGACCGCATTAATCTCAGCCAGACAAGCTGAGATAGCTTGGAGTGCCCACACGGCTGCAAAAGCCGGGGCAAAAGACGCGCCCGTGGCCTCATAGATGGACTTCACCAGGAGCTCTATCTGCCTGTCCGTGGCATCCTTTAGCGATGAGCCATCTGCAACCGATACCACAGATCTAGCCGCCAATCTAGAGACTGGAGGATCCACCTTGGGACATTGAGCCCAACCCTTAACTACGTCAGAGGGGAAGGGGTAACGTGTGTCAGTAAGGCGCTTAGTAAAGTGCTTGTCCGGAACCGCTCTGGGCTTCTGGACAGCATCTCTGAAGTTAGAGTGATCGAAAAACGCACTCCGTGTACGTTTAGGGAACCGAAACTGGTGTTTCTCCTGCTGCGAAGCCGACTCCTCTACAGGTGGCGGCGGGGGAGATATATCTAACACCTGGTTGATGGACGAGATAAGGTCATTTACTATGGCGTCCCCTTCAGGTGTATCAAGATTGAGAGCAACGTCAGGGTCAGAGCCCTGAGCTGCGACGTCCGCCTCGTCCTCCAGAGAGTCCTCAAGCTGGGAACCCGAGCAGCGTGAAGAAGTCGGGGAAGATTCCCAGCGGGCCCGCTTAGCCGGTCTGGGACTGTGGTCCGGGCAGGAGTCCTCCACGTGAGACCTAGGGCCCCCCCTGGGAACGCGCTGCGGCGCGGACAGAGAGGGGCCTGGAGGCGACGATCCAACAGGGCCCGGGGCCTGTGTAAGGACCGGTCTGGACTGCAAAGCTTCAAGCAGCTTGGCAGACCATTTGTCCATAGACTGAGCCATGGATTGTGAGAGTGACTCAGAGAGTTTTTCAGCAAAAACGGCAAACTCTGTCCCTGCCGCCTGGACAGGGAGAGCAGGGGGGTCTACCTGAGCCGAGGGGCCCACTAGTGACCGAGGCTCCGGCTGAGCAAGCAAAACAGGGGTTGAGCATTGCTCACAGTGAGGGTAGGTGGAACCCGCAGGTAACTTAGCCGCACAAGAGGTACAGGTCGCAAAATAACCCTGTGCCTTGGCACCCTTGCTCCTTGTGGACGACATGCTGTTGTCTCCTAGGAGAGTGATCACTGAGGGTATATGGGAAAGGGTATACAGCCCGACCGAACAGAAATATATAAATATATAGTATCTATTCCGGCACCCTAAGGGGACCAGCACCGGGTGACCGGTGTGGCTTACCGACCGCTAAAAAGCGGAGCGTGTGTCCTCCAGATTCCCTGCCTTAGGTCTCCCAGCGTTGCAGAGCTCTTTCCTGGAAATCCTCCACCGGCAGAATGCCAAAAAATGGCTGCCGGAGCTCTCTGGGGAGGAGTGGGGCCGTGGGCGGCGCTAGAAAAGTGCGGGAATCTGGAGTCCCCACAGTGATCAGTGAGGGGGGAGGAAACATACAGGATGCTCCGGCCCTCACATCCGACGTCAGGTCGGCAGTCCCGCCCTTACCCCTGATAGACAGGCCTGGGGGCGGGAGTTTTGCTACTAGGCCGCAATTGAAGCCGGGGACTAAATTTAAGACCGCGGCCGACAAGCAGGCGCGGTCGGCGCGGAAGTCCGCCGGCCGTCACCAATAAGCAGCTGCTGCAGCGTCCGGGATGAAGGCGCTCCATGCAGATCCCCCATGGGGACACAGAGTACCTTAGTGATGCAGGGCCCGGTCCCTGAGGATAAATAGACTCCTGTCCGACAGATTCCCACAGGGGCTGCGGAGGGAGCACGGTCCCAGTGAATGGATGACCGCTCAGGATCCCACTTCTCCCAGAGCCGCTAAGGGATGGTGAAGGAGACGGCATGAGGCTCCGTCCTTTGTACCCGCAATGGGTACCTCAACCTTAACAGCACCGCCGACGTAGTGGGGTGAGAAGGGAACATGCCGGGGGCCCCGTGGGGGCCCACTTTTCTTCCAACCGATATAACTAAAATGAGAATGCATGAGTGGATGTGTGCCTCCTTCCACACAAAGCATAAAACTGAGGAGCCCGTGATGCACGGGAGGGTGTATAGGCAGAGGGGAGGGGTTACACTTTTTAAAGTGTAATACTTTGTGTGGCCTCCGGAGGCAGAAGCTATACACCCAATTGTCTGGGTCTCCCAATGGAGCGACAAAGAAATATGTGCGACGCGTCCTAGCAATATTGTTTTGTTTTGTGTATTTGCCCATGATGCACAAACGACGGGGGCGGGTGCGATCGCTAGCGACATTGCTAGCGATGTCGCAGCATGTAAAGCGCCCTTAACTCCCCATATCCTCCATTGCCAGTTGATGCGATTATCGCACAGCACTCTGGTGTCATCCGAGTGCAGTGCAATGTTTCTCTCGCACCCAAAGACTTGTATGGGTGCGAGTGAAAACTGATCAGATTCCACCCGCAGCATCCTGCGACTGTTCTCTTAGTCCGATTAGGGCTAAGAAAGAAATTGCAGATGACAACGGCCCCATAGAGTAACATGGGTCCGAGTGGAATGCAATTTTTTAATCACATTCCACTCGGTCCATGTGTCTGACCCCTTAGGGTGACCCGTGTACATATGCCCTAGTAAACGCTCAATTTGTGTTGAATGTTTGTCATTTTTCCTTCCAAAAATAATTATGCCGAAATAGCATATATGTACCATCTAGTAAAATCTGCTATTATAACTGTATAACTGCAGCTTGAGGGTCACAAGTTTTGGGGAAATGGAGAGGGAAATGTAATCAGCCACTTCCAAAAACATATATTCTTTCTGAACACTCATCTCTGTAATTCTACCCGGCCTTCCAGCAATTTATTACATGTGTATATACAGAGTTAATCGATCTTTGTAAATGGATTGTAAAGATCCCCAGCTCCCCGCTGACTGTCTGCAGAGTAACAATGGAGACACTCACAAGAAGAACACAAGTAATAAGGCACTTCCAGGAGCAACATGAAATGTGCCCTAATGAAGCAATTATCAAAAGGTTTAAAAGGACATGACTGGAGAACAGCACAGGATTCATTAGCTGGAGGTTTCATTGAAAGTTGGAATAATGGCTGTGTACACAGGTGCAGGGTCTCTGCCTCTGCTCCGCTGCAGCTGCACGGCACAAACATCTATTGACCTGCTCATCCTGGTCACATCACCCCAATACTGGCAAAATAAGGAGTACATGAAAGGATTCGTACAATATGTATCTCACATACCTCTGATTACATCCTCCTGGAGTTTCATTACCTAACTTTCTAAAAATGAAGCTTTGGGACTATATTATAGTCATAAGAGGGGAAAAAGCTGTAGTTGGAGAGATGAGGATTAATGATAAAAGTAGATATATCATAAGGTAATCAATCTAATATATAAAGCTGAATGTGTGTGTGTGTGTGTGTGTGTGTGTGTGTGTGTGTGTGTATGTCCAGGATTGGCATCTGCACCGTCACAGCTACAGCCACAACATTTTGCACACTCACACTTCTGGACCCCGAGAGCATCATAGGCTATGTTTTGAGGGGAAATTTTAACCCCGTGCTTTACAGTTATTCACCAAAAAACCTGCCTCCATTAAAGCGAATGGAGCTGGGAGCCACAGTGCAGCCAGAACTTCAGAAGAATGCGCAGCCACGCCCATATATGGAATGTTGGCGTGTCACAATGCAGCCAGGGAAAGAGACAGACACAGACAGGGAAAGAGGCAGACACAGACAGGGTAAGAGACAGACAAAGAGACAGACTGACAGGGAAAGAGAGGGAAAGAGAGAGACAGGTAAAGAGACAGACACAGACAAAGAGACAGAGACAGACACAAGGAAACAGACAGACAGGGAAAGAGAGGGAAAGAGACAGACAGGGTAAGAGACAGACAAAGACAGGTAAAGAGACAAACAAAGAGACAGACACAGGGAAAGAGACAGAGGGAAAGAGGGAAAGAGACAGACAGGGAAAGAGAGGGAAAGAGACAGACAGGTAAAGAGAGGGAAATTGAGGGAAAGAGACAGACAGGAAAAGAGACAGACAGGGAAAGAGATTGAGACAGACGGAGAAAGAGACAGAGACAGTCAGAGACAGACAGGGAAAAAGACAGACAAAGAGAGAGAGAGAGAGACAGAGAGATATATACAGAGGGGGAGACAGATTATAATTACATTTATATCTATTTGATTTGTGGTTTTTGTGTGCAGAATACATTTTTGTTAATACATTCTATTTTGTTAACAGAAGTTATTAACCCGGGGGAAGCCGGGTAGTACAGCTAGTTCTAAATAATATGGATTTTATGGGCAAAGCAAGGAGCCGTAGAAAGTGGTGTCTACGCTCTACAGGAATGGTCCCCAATAGTGTTGAGCGAGTAATTAACTATTCGTACTCGCTATGATGTTAGCGAGTACTGTCCGCTACTCACATATTCGTTATGAGTAGCAGGCGCAATGTAAAGGGCCATTTACACGCTGCGACATTGCTGACGATTTATTGTCGGGGTCATGGTGTTTGTGACGCACATCCTGCATCGTTAGCGACATCGCAGCATGTGAGACCTATGAGCGACCTTAAACGATCGCAAAAGAGACAAAAATCGTTTGTCTATGAGAGGTCATTCACTTACCATTTATCGTTGTCTAGTCAGTAGCGATGTTGTTTGTCGTTCCTGCGGCAGCACACATCGCTATGTGTGACACCGCAGGAATGAGGAACAACCTCGCACCTGCGGCCACCGGTAATGAGGAAGGAAGGAGGTGGGTGGAATGTTAGTTCCGCTCATCTCCGCCCCTCCGCTTCTATCGGGAGGCCGCATAGTGACGTTGCTGTGACGCCGAACGAACCGCCCCCTTAGAAAGGAGGCGGTTCGCCGGCAACAGAGACGTCGGTAGGCAGGTAAGTATGTGTGATGGGTGTTAGCGACGTTGTGCAACACGGACAGCGATTTGCCAGTGACGCACAACCGACGTTGGCGGTTACGCTCGCTAGTGATATCGGTACCGATATCGCCAGCGTGTAAAGTACCCTTTAGTCAATGGGAAATACTCGCTATGTAGCGAGTAACCCGAAAGCCGTTCTATTCGTGCAAGTAGCAAATAGTACGGCATTTGGGTTATTCGCTACTTAGCGAGTATTTCCCATTGACTTACATTGCGCCCTCTACTCGTAACAAATATGTGAGTAGTGGACAGTACTCGATAACAGCATAGAGAATATAAATAGTCAAGTACTCGCTCAACTCTAACTCCCAACCTTTCTGACCTTGAGAGCCACATTCAGATCTGAGAGAGGGTCGCGAACCACATCCAGCTCCCGCCACTTCACAGTAGTGACACCCAGAGCCCCCATTACTTGTATAATGACAGCCAAAGCTTCTCCGCACAAATCACTCTGAGGTAGTATACCAAGATCCAGGGGATCCTAGCGTTCCCCATTCAGATCTACTCTTCTGTGTGCACCTACTCACAAAAGTCATCAGCTGGAGACCTGATCTTCATAGGTGTTTGTTAGACCAGGTGCTTATGCGCCAAAGTTCAAGCTGGCAGACAGCCACAAGCCACACATCAATGGCCACATCCAGCTCCCACCTCCTCACAGTAGAGTGAGTAGAGTAGAGCCCCCATTACTTGTATAATGACAGCCAAAGCCTCTCCACAGAAATCACACCAAGGCAGTATACTGAGATCCAGGGGATCCTAGCCTACCCCAATCCAGTTCTACTCTTCTATGTGGAGCTACTCAAAAAAGTCACCATCTGGAGACTAAAGGCCCCGTTACACGCAACGACGTATCTAATGATATATCCCCGGGGTCATGGTTTCCGTGACGCACATCCGGCATCGTTAGCGACGTCGTTGCGTGTGACAGCATTAACGATGGAAAATACTCACCTAATCGTCCATCATTGACACGTCGTTCCTTTTAAAAAAATTGTTGATTGTAGAGGATGCAGGTTGTTCGTCGTTCCCGAGGCAGCACACATCGCTATGTGTGACACCTCGGGAACGACAAGCTGCAGCTTACCTGCGGCCGCCGGCAATGCGGAAGGAAGGAGGTGGGCGGGATGTTACGTCCTGCTCATCTCCGCCCCTCCGCTTCTATTGGGCGGCGGCTTAGTGGCGCCGCCGTGACGCTGCACGAATCGCCTCCTTAGAAAGGAGGCTGTTCGCTGGCAACAGTGACGTCGCTAGTCAGGTAAGTCCCGTGGGATGGCTCCAAACGATATTGTGCGCCACGGGCAGCGATTTGCCCGTGACACACAAACGGTGTGACACCCGTGACACCCCCTTTACTCTTCATAGTTGTTTGTTATACCAGGTGCTTATGATCAAAGCTAGCAGACAGCTCCGAGCCACACAGCATGGGCCCGCGAGCCACATGTGGCTTCCGAGCTGCAGGTTGAGGACTCATGCTCTACAGTCATTAAGGAATAACGTTTGGAACTCCATTCTATGTCTGAACTGGGTGCAAAAAACCTAAAAAACATCACTATGGGGAGATAAGGTATGCACACCAGTGACTATGGAAGGGGAATACATGTAATAGCAGAAACTGCTGTGTGAATACTGACATGAAAAATTCAATAGCTATTTATAAGAATGAAATGTGAAAAATGGAACCTGCATTACTGCCATGAATATATGAATAAAGAGAAATTTAGCTACTGAATTGATCAATGCAATAGAGCCCCAACACTACGCCAAAGTATTTCTCTACGTTGGGGTCCCTAGCTTGTGTGTGTCCTCTCATGCAGTTAAAAAACTTACCGTGTGTGGGAAGCGGAGACCCAGGCTATATATACGATGTGGATTGGCAATAGGTGTGTATGGGGAGGGTTCACAAACGAAAAACTACTAACATTAAGGAATAACGTTTGGAACTCCATTCTATGTCTGAACTGGGTGCAAAAAAACTAAAAAACATCACTATGGGGAGATAAGGTATGCACACTAGTGACTATGGAAGGGGAATACATGTAATAGCAGATGAAGACTTACTCCGTAAGAAGTCTTAACAACAACTCTTCACTTAACAATTCTTCCATAACAACTTTACAAATAAGATAGTGGGACATAACTTCCAGATCATTCCAGTTTTATAACTCATCTTTAAACACATTCTCAACCCTCTCTGGGTTGTTTCTGATCTTATTGGTCTTGTGAGTCCCAGCACAACAATCCAATCTGGGATAGTTACTTTCCTTTTTCGCGGATCCACATCTAATCTCATAGAGGAGGTGGTAGGGGGTTTTGATCACTATGGCCAAAGTAAAGCCTTCTGCTTCCAGATACATCCATATCTAGGTCTCTTCTCCTTGTGGAGGAATGGGTAGGGGGTAGCCAGTAGTGCCAGAGTAGAGATTTGTGCTGTCAGACACTTGGGAAACTGCTAAAAAAGAGGCCCCAGACAGACATCCACGGGCTGGGCTTTAGCACCAAGGCCCCAAAGTAACGGGTGGAGACATACGTGTTTGTCAACAGAGTTGACTTAGCTGGGTGGAGTCTCCCCAAGTGTCTGAGAGCACAAGGCTCTACTCTATCACTATTGGCTACCCCTACCCCCTCCTCCATGAGTAGAAGAGAGGTGAAGTCTGTGCTTGGAAGCAGTTTACTTCCTGGAGGTACCCTGCAAGGAGACCAGGTGGGTTTAGAGCTGGCTGCAGATTTCCCTGGAGACACACTAGCTAGGAGGCCAGGTGTGTGGAGCCTATGGTTGCTCTGTGCTTAGGAAGCTGGAGTACTTTTGAGGATCTGGACTGGCAGGAGTCAGTTTGTGGAGCAAGTCACAGCTCCCAGTTGATGATCCCATTGAGACAATATTCCTAAGTCTCCGTTGGAGCCTTGCTCAAGCTCCAGAAAGGTAACCTCACAAAAGGGGCTGTATACTGGCTGAGGTTAGTGAGTCAACAGTGCTATACCTCCACTGGGATACTGCTGTGGGGGATTGTATTGAAAGCCATGTGGGCATACCCACTGATGAAATGGACTGTATGTCATATACGTTTCTGTAGAGCCAAAGAAAGGCTCATGTTTGTATTTCTTTTATGCCACAAGGCCTTTGTTATGTTGCTGCAGTGCTGGTTTGTGTGAATAAACCAACTGGACTGTTTAAATAGAAAATTGTTCCTGTGTGCCTTAATCTAGCAGGCTAGTATTCCCCAGTACATTCAGTGAGGGCAGCCTCACACTGTATAAGGCTAATTTGGGTCAAAGAAAAAGAAATATTGTGAACATTTTTTTCAAAATAAAGTAGGAAAAGATAATGGAAACATTTGCCACTAAAAATGCTGTTTTATGTACAAACTAAAATGGACAAAAAAAGTACATATTTGTTGTCGTTGCATCCATAATGACCCAAGCTATAAAACTGTACCATAATCCATATGATGATTGCCATTAATAAAAAATAAACAGGAACAAAAATGTTCAAAAAAAATCAGTCATATAGAAAAAAAATGCTAACAATGAAAACGCCACTTAGTCCTACAAAGAATGTGTCTCGTCAAATTATTTTTTTTGACCCATATACCCAAGTGAGATTCAGAACCCTGCTCTAGCTGATATGGAAATTTTTGCTGCAAGCAAAGACTTGGTCTTGACAGGCCATCTGAATGAAAACAAATTTCTGTAGAATTAAAGTTAGAATTAAAAAGGGAGAGATAAAGATAAGACATAAAAAGAAATGAAATATGTCCACATGGAAACTTCACAATTATTTTAAAATCTGAAATGCTCCCCCAAAAGGTGCAGGTTTTAGGCAAAAATTCTGATACGAAACTATAAAGGCCCCGTTACACGCTACAATTTATCTGACGATCTCATTAGCGATGTGACACGCCCAGATCATAGTTACGATTTGCCGAGATCGCACATAGGTCGTTTAGTAGCGGTCACATGTACACATCTTACAAACTACGCAACATCGTTCAGCGATATATTGTTTGACCAAGGCGGTCGTGTGGATGTTGTTCGTCATTGGCAGGGTGTCAAACGTAGCAATATGTCTGCTGCGTTCCAAACGATGAACAATATTTTGAAACTGAAGGACGTGTCAACCATCAACGGTTTTCAACCTATTTGTGATCGTTTGGAGTCGCACGTAGGTGTCACATGCAACGACATCGCTAACAATGACGGATGTGCTTCACGGAAACCGTGACCCCGACGACATATTGTCAGATAAATCGTAGTGTGTAACGGGGCCTTTAGGCCTCTACATGTGTCCACACTCCCAAACTTTGCACATTAAGCAACAATGAAGCAAAGTATAAACAATATTCAACATATTGTTCTCATACTAATTCCCATGTCAGTCTAATATTAGGTATTTGTTGGGAAAGGCTATGGCCACAATTCATCAATACAATTTTGCCAGAATTCTACATTGGTTTAAACAGTTGCAAAATTTTGGCGCAAATCAGAGTTTCGGAAAAAATTAGCAATTTTTGCATTTCCATGCCAGTTTTTCCCAGCGACACCAAAACGGACACTACTTATACCAGAAATCTTACACTCAAAGACTAGTGTAAGAATTCTGCCGTGGCACACAGAGGTGATCAGATACTTCTGATTCATGAAAAGGTGTGAACCTCTTCAAGAATCAGGAGCGTCTGACTCAACCACACCCCCTCATCAGGACCGGCAACAAAATCACTGGTCTTGATGAATCCTTAGTGACCTGACAAGAAGATTGCAATCTAGGTAAATGTAACAAAAAGTTAGATTCCCATGGAAGACCCCCCTCATATGTTTGTTTGAAACAAAAAAAAAGCAAGTTTGCACTGTTTTGGACATCCGTATGGCCAAATGTATGTCCGTGCGTGACATCTGTGTGCCGACCATACGTCCGTGTGATACGCCTGTTTAATATCAGTACGTCCGGTACCGGAAAAAAATGCAGAATTGATTTCTTTATGTGTAAGAAATGTACAAAGCCAGAAAAATAATAAATACGACATGGGTAATGGATAGATAGCTAGTACAGCTATTTAGCAGAGTTAATAAATAATTTTAGAAAAAAAAAAGACATGGGGTTCCCCCTAATTTTCATAACTCGCACAGGTACAGCAGCAGCTGCGGGCTGTAATCCTCAGCTGTCCCTTGGCTGTTTTGAAATATAGAGGGCATCCCATGCTATTTTTTTTTAATTATTTGAACAAATAATGAAAAAAAAAAACAGCGTAGGTGTCATGGTTCACCTCCCTGTCCACATGGCTAGGGGGCGGAGCCTTCTCTCGAGCCTCACTTCCAGACCCTGGATGCCTTAAAAGCTGGTATTTCCAGTGAACCAGAGCTGGCTATAAGCTTAGCACTGCTTTGCCTGTGATTGCTGGTCCTGTGAGTGATATCCTGATCTGTCTGTTCCTGTGCCCCCATGCCCTTGTCTGTGTTCCATCCCCTGGTCGTCCCTCCTGTCCTCTGTCCCCTCTCCTATTTCCCCACTCGGTTGCTTCCTCGGTACTGACCTTGGCCTGACTTTCACTTCGCTTTTGCTCGTCCCTCCGGTCCTGCTTCTGCCCGTACGGTGTTTGACCCAGCCTGTGTGACTATTCCTTGCATGCTCTGCAGCTCTGCTTCTCAGCTGTGCTTTGAGGTAATGCATGAGAACGCTGTGAATTCACTTCCTGGTTCTCATTGCTCTGTGTAGTGTATTATGCTACAGAGCTCTGGCTCCCCCTGGTGGCAGCATTACAGTATAGCCGGCCTCTATAGGCTTTATCTCCCAGTGGGATCCAACTTTACAGCATAAAAAACTGTAGTGGATCCACTCAGTACCTTGTGCGAGCAAGTAGCCAACCTTACGCAGCTGGTGCATGATTTGGCTGCAGAGCATCGCACCGTGGTAGCTTCACACAATATGCTGCAGAGAGAGGTCTCTGCTTCTGCGAGGGCCACCTCACAAACCGTAGGACAGCATAGTCCCACTGATGTCCTACTGACCTCCCCCGAACCCACGGTGATGCTCCCCGATAAATTCCCGGGGGAGAAAAACCTATTTCGGACATTTAGGGAGAGTTGCAGGCTTCTGTTCACTCTCCGGCCTCGGTCCTCGGGGAATGAGACCCAGCGGGTGGGGATCATCATGTCGTTACTTAGAGGGGGTCCCCAGACCTGGGCGTTTTCCCTACCCCCTTCGGCCCCGGAACGGCATTCGGTTGACCTCTTCTTTGACTCCCTCGGGGTGATATATGACGAACCAGACCGTGTACGGGTGGCTGAGGACAGGATCATGTGTCTCACTCAGGGAAATCACACTGCTGAGCTATATTGTTCAGAGTTTCGGCAGTGGTCCACTGAGGTACGATGGAATGATTCTGCACTCAGGTGCCAATTTCGGAGAGGTCTTTCGGACTCCCTGAAAGACGCTTTGGCTCTGCACCCTCTTCCCAGCACCTTGGATGATGCGATGACGGAGGCAGTTCGTATGGACCGCAGATTACGGGAAAGAAGGGGAACCATGCGTGAGATTCTGCCCCCTCTACCTAGGGCACCTTCTTTGCCGGCTATGGAACAGATGAGAAGGAGAGGAGAAGACGCCGGGATCTCAAGCTGCGCTTCTATTGTGGACACCATGGACACTGGAGGAAAGACTGCCCGGCTTGCCCCTCCGCTAAACAGTCGTCGGGAAACTTCTAAGTCTGGGTAACGGTCGAGGAGGTTGCCCAGACTATCAGGTACCTTTCCTCTCCTCCAATAAGATACTTCTGAATGTCGACCTCCGGGTCAAGGAGTCGGTCTGGTCTGCTACTGCCTTTGTTGACTGTGGGTCCGCTATGAACTTCATTGACTCTGAGTTGGTCCAAAGATTAGAGTTAGGGACAGTGAGGTTAGAAGGACCCATTCAACTCCTGGCAATTGATAAAACACCGCTGCCTCAAAACCTCATTCGGTTTGCTACTGAAAAATTTACTCTTGTGATCGGGTCTCTGCATTCTGAAACTATTTCTTGTTTTGTAATGGCCAATCTCCCTGCTGGATTAGTGTTGGGGTATCCATGGTTAAGGTTACATAATCCCGTTATTGATTGGGAGTGTCGTACCATAGTCAAATGGAGTCCTGCTTGTCATAAAAGGTGTTTACAATCTGTACCTGTGTTGTCCGTAAGTCCTGAGGGTCTTCCGGAATACCTGAGGGACTACGGAGACATATTCTCAGAAACAGAGGCCGAGGTTTTGCCGCCTCATCGCCCATATGACTGTGCCATCGATTTACTTCCCAATACTAAATTGCCCAAGGCCCGTTTATATCACCTCTCGGGTCCAGAAAGGGTTGCTATGAAATCATACATATCTGATAGTATACGTAAAGGGCATATCCGTCCTTCTTCTTCCCCTGTGGCTGCTGGGTTCTTTTTTGTAAAGAAGAAGGACGGAGGATTAAGGCCATGTCTCGATTTTCGAGAATTAAACAAAATTACTGTGAAAAACGTATCCGCTTCCACTCATCCCTGATCTCTACAACCAACTCTCTGAAGCCCGGTGGTTTACCAAACTAGATCTCAGGGGGGCCTATAATCTTATCCGTATTAGAGAAGGGGATGAGTGGAAAACGGCCTGACGTCAGAGGGGTTATTCGAGAATTTGGTGATGCCTTTTGGTCTAACAAATGCCCCTGCGGTGTTTCAAAATTTCATCAACGATATCTTCTCTGATTTTCTTGGTCGTTTTGTGGTCATCTATCTCGATGAAATTTTGATTTATTCTGCCGATAGAGATACGCATATTATGCATGTTCGCTCAGTATTACAGAGATTACGTGATAACCATCTGTTTGCCAAGCTTGAAAAATGTGTTTTCTCTGTTCAGGAAATAGCCTTTCTTGGGTTACTCCTTTCTCGTGATGGGTTTAAAATGGACCCAGGAAAGGTGCAGGCTATCGTGGATTGGGTGCAACCCAGGGATATCAAGGCGCTACAACGCTTTTTGGGTTTCGCAAATTATTATCGAAGGTTCATTAAGGGGTTCTCTCAAATTGCCAAGCCATTAACTGACCTTACACGGAAAGGGGCAGATCTGCAGAACTGGTCGCAAACGGCTGTCCAGGCCTTTCTTGAGTTAAAGGACCGGTTCATGTCCGCCCCGGTCCTGGTACAGCCTGACCTCGAGGCGCCGTTTATTGTGGAGGTGGACACCTCAGAGGTGGGGGTGGGAGCTGTTCTCTCTCAGGGCCCTGCTACTCTGAATAATCTGCGACCATGTGCGTTCTTCTCCAAGAAATTCACTCCGGCTGAGAGGAACTATGATGTGGGTAACCGTGAATTATTGGCGGTAAAGTTGGCATTCGAAGAATGGAGGCATTTTTTGGAGGGTGCTGTTCACCGTATTACTGTCATCACTGATCATAAAAACCTCGCGTATATCGAGTCCGCCAAGAGATTGACGCCTCAACAAGCGAGGTGGGCTCTTTTCTTTTCTAGATTTCATTTTTGTATTACTTTTCGGCCGGGTTCTAAAAACGTGAGGGCAGATGCACTGTCTCGTAGTTTGGACCCGGTGTCACCTCCAGAGCCTCCTTCCTCCATTCTTCCGTGAGGGGTGGTGGTCGCTGCCTTGTCATCCGAGTTGGAAGCTGAGGTCAGGGAGGCCCAGTCCTCAGCGCCATCTTCCGCTCCAGACACTAAACTGTTTGTCCCTTTGCACCTCCGGTTACGGGTACTTCAAGAGTTCCATGAGTCCGTACTTAGTGGCCATCCTGGAGTTACAGCCACTCGCGGGGCTGTTGCTCGACTGTTTTGGTGGCCATCTCTTCACTCAGATGTTGCTCGGTTTGTGTCTGACTGTGCTACATGTGCCCGTGCTAAGGTATGTCGTAACCGGCCGGCCGGGGAACTGGTTCCATTACCTGTTCCTGAAAGACCATGGACCCACTTGTCCATGGATTTCATTACGGACCTCCCTGTCTCAAATGGTATGACTGTGATCTGGGTGGTGGTGGATCGTTTTAGTAAACATGCACATTTTGTTCCCCTCTCCGGTCTACCTTCTGCTGCGGCCCTTGCCAACCACTTTATTGACCAGGTGGTTCGGTTACATGGGTTGCCCCTGAATATTGTATCTGACAGGGGGGTACAATTCATTTCTCGGTTTTGGAGGGCCTTGTGCAGGCGGTTGGGAATTGAGTTGTCCTTCTCGTCCGCCTATCATCCCGAGTCCAATGGGCAGACGGAAAGGACAAATCAGACCCTTGAGCAAATCCTGCGGTGCTTGGTTTCTGCTCAGCAGGAGGATTGGTGTACGTTTTTGCCCCTTGCGGAGTTTGCATTCAATAGCAGAGTCCATCAGTCTACGGGAACTTCTCCCTTCTTCTGTAATTACGGGTTTCATCCTCACTTCGGGACCTTCTCTAGAGTGGATTTGAGGTGTCCAGGGGCCGACTCCATCGTTCAGCATCTGGGGGAGGTGTGGAAGGAGGTACGGCGGTGCATCGTGATGGCTCAACAGTCCCAGAAACGCCAAGCGGACAAACGCCGTTCTCTGGGACCCCCCTTTCAGGTGGGGGACAAAGTGTGGTTGTCCACTCGGAATATCAGGCTCAGGGTTCCGTCTGCTAAGTTGGATCCTAAGTTTATAGGGCCCTATGAGATCATCGAAGTGAATAACCCGGTGGCCTTTTGGTTGCAACTGCCCCAGACCTTGCGTATTCCCAATGTGTTTCATACCTCCTTGCTTAAGCCATTTGTTCCTTCGGTGGTGGATTCTCAGACCCCTCCGGCTCCGATACTGGTGGACGGCGAGGAGAAGTACGAAATTCAGCGTATTATCGACTCTCTTTGGGTTCGTAGTTCCCTCCAGTATCTGATTCATTGGAAGGGTTACGGTCCGGAGGACCGGTCCTGGGTGCCAGCTCGATCCGTGCGGGCCGATCGGTTAATTGCGGCTTTCCACCGAAAGTATCCTGGGAAGCCTGGGGGTCCGGTGGCCCCCCCTTGAGGAGGGGGTACTGTCATGGTTCGCCTCCCTGTCCACATGGCTAGGGGGCGGAGCCTTCTCTCGAGCCTCACTTCCAGACCCTGGATGCCTTAAAAGCTGGCATTTCCAGTGAACCAGTGCCGGCTATAAGCTTAGCACTGCTTTGCCTGTGATTGCTGGTCCTGTGAGTGATATCCTGATCTGTCTGTTCCTGTGCCCCCGTGCCCTTGTCTGTGTTCCATCCCCTGGTCGTCCCTCCTGTCCTCTGTCCCCTCTCCTATTTCCCCACTCGGTTGCTTCCTCGGTACTGACCTTGGCCTGACTTTGACTCCGCTTTTGCTCGTCCCTCCGGTCCTGCTTCTGCCCGTACGGTGTTTGACCCAGCCTGTGTGACTATTCCTTGCATGCTCTGCAGCTCTGCTTCTCAGCTGTGCTTTGAGGTAATGCATGAGAACGCTGTGAATTCACTTCCTGGTTCTCATTGCTCTGTGTAGTGTATTATGCTACAGAACTCTGGCTCCCCCTGGTGGCAGTATTACAGTAGGGTCCCCCCTCAATTTTACAAAACCAGAAAAGGGACATCCGACAACTGGGGGCTGATATTTTTAGGGTGGGAAGGGCCATATTTATTTTGCCCTACCCAACCTAAAAATAGCAGCTCGCAGTCACTCCAGAGGTGTGGCACTGGATCTGGCACTGTAATCGGCTTTTCCTGTTACCTTGGTGCAGTGACAAATGGGGTAACATATGGGGTTGATGCCAGCCATGAATTGTCAGCTGGCATCAAGCCCTGGTATCAGTGGCGTAGCTAGTGATTCAGCTCAGGGGGAGCGAAACATCTGAATGGGCCTCTAACTAGGTAACAACTATAGTAGCACTCCTTAAAATGGCTATAGAGGAACCTCAGCAGATGACCATGCGGTTACTGAAAATAGATCTACCCAAAGGCCAACACTGATATTACCGCCATATGGTGACCATATAGTGGTAGATACCAGTCCTGCAGTACATGTGAGAGATTATAGTACAGTTATAGGAGGGGACTTACAGCTAATGATCTTTCTGATGGAGTCATTCACTTTTTTCGTCTTTTCTTTCTGGCCCAGCCCGACATGACGACTTCTCCAGCCAGGGCTCGTATGCAGAAATTACAACATAGACTCATCTGACTTCTCACATTTCCAGCCCCGACTCATCTATTCCCGACCTGCACAAACCCCTCATCCTCCTGATTTCCCAATACTGAGCCACTGCTGCCATATGTGCCCCTATTACTGTTACTGCTGTGTGGTACAATAACAGTGCACCACTTACCTTCCCACATATTAATGCCACTGCTGTACCCCCACATGGTAATAATGCCTCATTTGTACCCTCTAGATGGTAAAATTGCCCCCTCAAAAATATTATTGCCCTTGGCAAGTGCCCTAGAAAAGTGTCCACATTTTGCCCCTGGAATGTAATAATGCCCCCAGTGTGCCTGTGATGGTCACAATACCCTGAGTGCTCCTATAACAGTAATGGTTCTTAAGTGTCCACTACTTAGCATTTAACAATGTCTCCTGAGTCTCCCAGGTACAGCTCCCTATACACAGTGTAATGGGCCCACAGCTCCCTATACACAGTGTAATGGGCCCACAGCTCCCTATACATAGTGTAATGGGCCTAAAGCTCCCTATACATAGTGTAATGGGCCCAAAGCTCCCTATACATAGTGTAATGGGCCCAAAGCTCCCTATACACAGTGTAATGGGCCCAAAGCTCCCTATACACAGTGTAATGGCCCCAAAGCTCCCTATACACAGTGTAATGGGCCCACAGCTCCCTATACACAGTGTAATGGGCCCACAGCTCCCTATACACAGTGTAATGGGCCCAAAGCTCTATACACAGTGTAATGGGCCCACAGCTCCCTATACATAGTGTAATGGGCCCAAAGCTCCCTATACATAGTGTAATGGGCCCAAAGCTCCCTATACATAGTGTAATGGGCCCAAAGCTCCCTATACACAGTGTAATGGGCCCAAAGCTCCCTATACACAGTGTAATGGCCCCAAAGCTCCCTATACACAGTGTAATGGGCCCACAGCTCCCTATACACAGTGTAATGGGCCCACAGCTCCCTATACACAGTGTAATGGGCCCACAGCTCCCTATACACAGTGTAATGGGCCCACAGCTCCCTATACACAGTGTAATGGGCCCACACCTCCCCTATACTGTGTAATGGGCCCACACCACCCCTATACACATTATAATGAGCCCACAACTCCCCTATACACAGTCTGATGGGCTCACAACTCCTCTCTACACAGTATAATGGGCCCACAGCTCCCTATATAGTGTACTGGACCCACACCTCCCCTATACACAGCCTAAAGGGCCCATAACGCCCCTATACACAGTATGATAGGCCCATATCTCCTCTATGCACAGTAAGATGGGCCAAAGATCCCCTATATAAATTATGGGCCCACAGCTCCCCTATATAAATTATAATGGGCCCATAACTCCCCTATACACAATATAATGGGCCCACAACTTCCCTATCCACATTATGATAGGCCCACAACTCCGCTATACGCAGTATAATGGGCCCACAGTTCCCTATACACAGTATGATTGGCTCACACTACATGTGATCAGGCCTTTATAATATACAGCTCCTCTCCCCCCCCCCCCACACACACATCCCCTCAGTACATGCATGATGATATCAGGCCTATATAATATACAGCCCACATTCCCCACACACACATCCCCTCAGTACATACATGTGATCAGGCCTTTATAATATACAGCTCCCCTCCTCCCACACCCCCCCCCCCCTCAGTATATACAAGTGATCAGGCCTTTATAATATACAGCTCCCCTCCCTCCCCCCACACACACACACATCCCCTCAGTACATACATGTGATCAGGCCTCTATAATATACAGCTCCCCCCCATACTCACATCCCCTCAGTACATACATGATGTTGTCAAACCTTTATAATATACAGCTCCCCCTCATACACACATCCCCTCTGTACATACATGATGTGATCAGGCCTTTATAATATTCAGCTCCTTTACCCCCCCCACAGACACATACATCCCCTCAGTACATACATGTGATCAGGCCTTTATAATATATAGGTCCCCTCCCCCCCACACACACATCCCATCAGTACATATGTACTGCCCCCGTGCAAGCAGCCAGGCTGCTGCTCGGATCCGGATCCACGGTGGCTCGAGGGGTCTCTGTACCTGGGGGTCGCGCGGCCACTCGATTAAAAGAAGGGGGGAAGATATGTACAGGGTTGTTTTTTTTTTTTTTTTTGAAAGTTCGTGACGCCACCCACAGTGCGTGGTAATGTGGGGGACCACCGCTGCTGTTAGGGAGCCCTGTGACGATGGTGTGGCAGCCTGATGTTTCACCCCTTCGTGGGTAGGGGGTTTGTGTCCCGGGGCCCGTTGATGGTTGGGATGGTAGTTGGGTGCTGTTGGGGATAGGGACAGGGGTTTTCAATGTACTCACTCAGTCCTGGAATAACAACACCAACAACTTGTAAACCAGAATTCTGAGCACCACTGCAGCCTGTGGGGAGCACGCCTGGATCCGTGCCCTTGGTGTTGCTGTTAGCCTGTGGCCCTGTCCTTGGCACCTTTCTCTCTGTTGGACCCGTTGGTATGAAACTCTCCGAGTCCCGCTCACTCATATGGCTAACGGAGTGAGCTTGCTCTCAGGGTTCACGCATAGGATTTCTTTGGACTGTAGTGGGAAAGTCCTATCCCATCGGTGCGCTAGTACCCCGATTTTGGAGCGGGTTGGGGATGACACTTGAAGTCTTCACGCCAGTCGGGTAAATTACCGGAATGCGTGAGTCCTTGACGGCCTGGGGTCCACGTACCCCGTTGTGCCCTCGACCCCTGCCCGGTGATAGCTCAAGGCCGCCGGCTGCCCTCCTCGGCAGTCCATGCCCCTTGACACTGTCCCCTGCGACTGGGTTTCAGCTCCTACTGGGCCCAGACCAACGTCTGCTACCTAGTATACAGGAGCTCTCCTCCATGGCTCCTTCTCACGAGAGCCACCTCACCTCCTCTCTCCTTCACTCTCAACTCCCCACTGCTCAACTCTCCACTCTCAACTGTCACTGTCCTCACTTTCTCCTCACCAACTCCCCCATGTGGGCGGCCCTATTCCCTTCAGGCCCCCCAATGGTGTGTCTGGTAGGTAAAAGTGGGAAGTGTTCCTAGGATTTTGATTGGCTAAGCTGTTAGCAACACCAGTGGACTGGGATCCGTAACCAAGGAGGGTGGATACTGTGCTGAAGGACAGATTGCACAATACCCTGTGACGACCTGATAGGCCAGGGCTTCACACATACATGTGATCAGGCCTTTATAATATACAGCTCCCCCCCCCCCCCACACACACACATCCCCTCAGTACATACCTGATGTTGTCAGGCCTTTATAATATACAGCTCCTCTCCCCCCCACTCACACACATCCCCTCAGTACATACATGATGTTGTCAGGCCTTTATAATATACAGCTCCTCTCCCCCCCACTCACACACATCCCCTCAGTACATACATGATGTTATCAGGCCTTTATAATATACAGCCCCTATTCCCACACACATCCCCTCAGTACATACATGTGATTAGGCCTTTATAATATACAGTTCCCCTCCCCCCCACAAACACATCCCCTTAGTACATACATGTGATTAGGCCTTTATAATATACAGCTCCCCTCCCCCCACACACACACATCCCCTCAGTACATACATGTGATTAGGCCTTTATAATATACAGCTCCCCTCCCCCCACACACACATCCCCTCAGTACATACATGTGATTAGGCCTTTATAATATACAGCTCCTCTCCCCCCACACACAAATCCCCTCAGTACATACATGTGATTAGGCCTTTATAATATACAGCTCCCCTCCCCCCCACACACATCCCCTCAGTACATACATGTGATTAGGCCTTTATAATATACAGCTCCTCTCCCCCCACACACAAATCCCCTCAGTACATACATGTGATCAGGCCTTTATAATATACAGCTCCCCTCCCCCCCACACACATCCCCTCAGTACATACATGATGTGATCAGGCCTTTATAATAAACAGCTCCTCTCCCCGCCCACTCACACACATCCCCTCAGTACATACATGAAGTTGTCAGGCCTTTATAATATACAGCTCCTCCCCCCCCCACTCACACACATCCCCTCAGTACATACATGATGTGATCAGGCCTTTATAATAAACAGCTCCTCTCCCCGCCCACTCACACACATCCCCTCAGTACATACATGAAGTTGTCAGGCCTTTATAATATACAGCTCCTCCCCCCCCACTCACACACATCCCCTCAGTACATACATAATATTATCAGGCCTTTATAATATACAGCCCCTATTCCCACACACATCCCCTCAGTACATACATGTGATTAGGCCTTTATAATATACAGCTCTCCTCCCCCCACACACACATCCCCTCAGTACATACATAATATTATCAGGCCTTTATAATATACAGCCCCTATTCCCACACACATCCCCTCAGTACATACATGTGATTAGGCCTTTATAATATACAGCTCCTCTCCCCCCACACACAAATCCCCTCAGTACATACATGTGATTAGGCCTTTATAATATACAGCTCCCCTCCCCCCACACACACATCCCCTCAGTACATACATGTGATTAGGCCTTTATAATATACAGCTCCTCTCCCCCCACACACAAATCCCCTCAGTACATACATGTGATTAGGCCTTTATAATATACAGCTCCCCTCCCCCCCACACACATCCCCTCAGTACATACATGTGATTAGGCCTTTATAATATACAGCTCCTCTCCCCCCACACACAAATCCCCTCAGTACATACATGTGATCAGGCCTTTATAATATACAGCTCCCCTCCCCCCCACACACATCCCCTCAGTACATACATGATGTGATCAGGCCTTTATAATAAACAGCTCCTCTCCCCGCCCACTCACACACATCCCCTCAGTACATACATGAAGTTGTCAGGCCTTTATAATATACAGCTCCTCCCCCCCCACTCACACACATCCCCTCAGTACATACATGATGTGATCAGGCCTTTATAATAAACAGCTCCTCTCCCCGCCCACTCACACACATCCCCTCAGTACATACATGAAGTTGTCAGGCCTTTATAATATACAGCTCCTCCCCCCCCACTCACACACATCCCCTCAGTACATACATAATATTATCAGGCCTTTATAATATACAGCCCCTATTCCCACACACATCCCCTCAGTACATACATGTGATTAGGCCTTTATAATATACAGCTCTCCTCCCCCCACACACACATCCCCTCAGTACATACATAATGTGATCAGGCCTTTATAATATACAGCTCCCCTCCCCCCCCACACACATCCCCTCAGTACATACATGATGTTGTCAGGCCTTTATAATATACAGCTCCTCTCCCCCCCCACTCACACACATCCCCTCAGTACATACATGATATTATCAGGCCTTTATAATATACAGCCCCTATTCCCACACACATCCCCTCAGTACATACATGTGATTAGGCCTTTATAATATACAGCTCCCCTTCCCCCACACACACATCCCCTCAGTACATACATGTGATTAGGCCTTTATAATATACAGCTCCCCTCCCCCCACACACACATCCCCTCAGTACATACATGATGTTGTCAGGCCTTTATAATATACAGCTCCTCTCCCCCCACTCACACACATCCCCTCAGTACATACATGTGATCAGGCCTCTATAATATACAGCTCCCCCCCCATACTCACATCCCCTCAGTACATACATGTGATTAGGCCTTTATAATATACAGCTCCCCTCCCCCCACACACACATCCCCTCAGTACATACATAATGTGATCAGGCCTTTATAATATACAGCTCCCCTCCCCCCACACACACATCCCCTCAGTACATACATGATATTATCAGGCCTTTATAATATACAGCCCCTATTCCCACACACATCCCCTCAGTACATACATGTGATTAGGCCTTTATAATATACAGCTCCTCTCCCCCCACACACACATCCCCTCAGTACATACATGATATTATCAGGCCTTTATAATATACAGTCCCTATTCCCACACACATCCCCTCAGTACATACATGTGATTAGGCCTTTATAATATACAGCTCCTCTCCCCCCACACACAAATCCCCTCAGTACATACATGTGATTAGGCCTTTATAATATACAGCTCCCCTCCCCCCCACACACATCCCCTCAGTACATACATGTGATTAGGCCTTTATAATATACAGCTCCTCTCCCCCCACACACAAATCCCCTCAGTACATACATGATGTGATCAGGCCTTTATAATATACAGCTCCCCTCCCCCCCACACACATCCCCTCAGTACATACATGATGTGATCAGGCCTTTATAATAAACAGCTCCTCTCCCCGCCCACTCACACACATCCCCTCAGTACATACATGAAGTTGTCAGGCCTTTAAAATATACAGCTCCTCCCCCCCACTCACACACATCCCCTCAGTACATACATAATATTATCAGGCCTTTATAATATACAGCCCCTATTCCCACACACATCCCCTCAGTACATGCATGTGATTAGGCCTTTATAATATACAGCTCTCCTCCCCCCACACACACATCCCCTCAGTACATACATAATGTGATCAGGCCTTTATAATATACAGCTCCCCTCCCCCCCCCCCCCCCCCACACACACATCCCCTCAGTACATACATGATGTTGTCAGGCCTTTATAATATACAGCTCCTCTCCCCCCCCACTCACACACATCCCCTCAGTACATACATGATATTATCAGGCCTTTATAATATACAGCCCCTATTCCCACACACATCCCCTCAGTACATGCATGTGATTAGGCCTTTATAATATACAGCTCTCCTCCCCCCACACACACATCCCCTCAGTACATACATAATGTGATCAGGCCTTTATAATATACAGCTCCCCTCCCCCCCCCCCCCCCACACACACACATCCCCTCAGTACATACATGATGTTGTCAGGCCTTTATAATATACAGCCCCTATTCCCACACACATCCCCTCAGTACATACATGTGATTAGGCCTTTATAATATACAGCTCCCCTCCCCCCACACACACATCCCCTCAGTACATACATAATGTGATCAGGCCTTTATAATATACAGCTCCCCTCCCCCCCCCCCCCCCCACACACACATCCCCTCAGTACATACATGATGTTGTCAGGCCTTTATAATATACAGCTCCTCTCCCCCCCCACTCACACACATCCCCTCAGTACATACATGATATTATCAGGCCTTTATAATATACAGCCCCTATTCCCACACACATCCCCTCAGTACATACATGTGATTAGGCCTTTATAATATACAGCTCCCCTTCCCCCACACACACATCCCCTCAGTACATACATGTGATTAGGCCTTTATAATATACAGCTCCCCTCCCCCCACACACACATCCCCTCAGTACATACATGATGTTGTCAGGCCTTTATAATATACAGCTCCTTCCCCCCCACTCACACACATCCCCTCAGTACATACATGATATTATCAGGCCTTTATAATATACAGCCCCTATTCCCACACACATCCCCTCAGTACATACATGTGATTAGGCCTTTATAATATACAGCTCCCCTCCCCCCACACACACATCCCCTCAGTACATACATAATGTGATCAGGCCTTTATAATATACAGCTCCCCTCCCCCCACACACACATCCCCTCAGTACATACATGATGTTGTCAGGCCTTTATAATATACAGCTCCTCTCCCCCCACTCACACACATCCCCTCAGTACATACATGATGTTGTCAGGCCTTTATAATATACAGCTCCTCTCCCCCCACTCACACACATCCCCTCAGTACATACATGATATTATCAGGCCTTTATAATATACAGTCCCTATTCCCACACACATCCCCTCAGTACATACATGTGATTAGGCCTTTATAATATACAGCTCTCCTCCCCCCACACACATCCCCTCAGTACATACATGATATTATCAGGCCTTTATAATATACAGTCCCTATTCCCACACACATCCCCTCAGTACATACATGTGATTAGGCCTTTATAATATACAGCTCCCCTCCCCCCACACACACATCCCCTCAGTACATACATGTGATTAGGCCTTTATAATATACAGCTCCCATTCACACATACACATCCCCTCAGTACATACGTTATCAGGCCCCCACACTGCACAGTAATGGACACTGCCCCCTGTCACCACAGTAAATCTCTCCCCTCCCCCACTGCACACAATCTTAGATCCGCTCTGCCTCGTACCAGCAGCCCGGAGCACCGTGTGCAGCAGAGGGAGAGAGAGGCGGAGCCGGCACTGAGCACCGCACAGGTCCTGCAGAAACAGCAGCAGGGAATCCTCTACACACAGTGCGCTGTGTGATAGGACCTAAACCTCATGACACGGCCAAGCCACTGTATTTAAAGGTGCAGTGTCGCTGATACAGTTCATAGTATTGTAGCTCCGAGTGGGCCCCCTCTGAGCACGGGGCCTGGGGCGACCGCATTCTTAGCTCCCCGCTAGCTACGCTACTGCCTGGTATTAATAATGGGTGGGCGTCTGGTTGACACCCCTATTACTAATCCAGTAGAAATAGAAACAAAAATTTAATTTGAGCAAACACTCCCCAACTAGAAAAATCCCGCTATACCAAACGATAAAAAATTCAAAAACTTTATTTCACTCTTTAAAATTCCATGGTTAGGACTCCATTAAAAGGGAAACAGATGATGTGTTTCGGATCCAACAGATCCTTAAGGGGGCTTTACACGCTACAACATTGCTAATGCGAACTCGTTGGGGTCACGGAATTGGTGACGTACATCCGGCCGCATTAGCGATGCCGTTGTGTGTGACACCTATGAGCGATTTTGCATCGTTGCAAAATCGCTCATCGGTGACATGGGGGTCCATTCTCAAAAATCGTTACTGCAGCAGTAATGAGGATGTTCCTCGTTCCTGCGGCAGCACACATCGCTCCGTGTGACACCGCAGGAACGAAGAAGCTCTCCTTACCTGCCTCCCGGCCGCTATGCGGAAGGAAGGAGGTGGGCGGGATGTTACGTCCCGCTCATCTCCGCCCCTCCGCTTCTATTGGGCGGCGGTTCAGTGACGCAGCTGTGACGTCGCTGTGACGCTAAACGAACCGCCCCCTTAGAAAGGAGGCGGTTCGCTGGTCACAGCGACGTCGCCGGGCAGGTAAGGTAAGTAGTGTGACGGGTCTGGGCGATGTTGTGCGGCACGGGCAGCGATTTGCCTGTGTCGCACAACAGATGGGGGGCGGGTACCCACGCTAGCGATACCGGTACCGATATCGCAGTGTGTAAAGCGGCCTTTACTCATTAGGATTTTCTATTTGAAGCCTTGAAAAACAGAATATGGATGGAACTACCAACACAGCCTTTCACTTTAATGAGTCAGGCGGAGTTTCTCCATTTGGTCTCTTTGTTCAGTATGGTCCCTTTTTAAAGAAGACTACCACACCTCCTAAAAGAAAGATTGAATCTGTCTGATCCATAATAATGCATGGATCAAATGGAAATTCCATCCAAATCCCATTTTTCAGGGTTTAGATAAATGGAGATAAAACTGTGTGGCAGAAGCAAAATGTGCTTATAGTCTTGCAGAGGGTTGAGGAATTTGGGCAAAGTCTCTTCTTATGTCACACAGGGTTTTGTTGACTTTCTTGGTGAAATTGGACTCGGTTCAGATTGCAGATTCTGACACTCCACCTGATGGTTTCTCTGATGTCTGGGATCAACGCAGGCAGACTGGGGCATCAACCTGCTGTGTACTGAATCATAGGCATTCTATCAAGATTTAATCTCTACTAGTCTGCTTGCTCCTTTGATCACATGTTGTGGGGAGGCCTATTACATCTGTTCCCTCCTATGTATACTGTTGGAATCTTTCTACCCTTGCCAGCTATAGTCTATTATGTGTTAAGGGTACTTTACACGCTGCGATATCGCTATCGATATCACTAGTGAGCGTAACCGCCCCCATCAGTTGTGCGTCACGGGCAAATCACAGCCCGTGGCGCACAACATCGCTTACACCCATCACAACGACTTACCTTCCCTGCGTCGTCGCTGTGGCCAACCAACTGCCTCCTTTCTAAGGGGATGGTTTGTGCGGCGTCACAGTGACGTCACACGGCAGCTGTCCAATAGAAGCGGAGGGGCGGAGATGAGCGGTCGGAATATCCCGCCTACCTCCTTCCTTCCTCATTGCCGGTGGACGCAGGTAAGGAGATGTTCGTCGTTCCTGCGGTGTCACACAGTGATGTGTGATGCCGCAGGAATGACGAACAACCAGCGGCATGCACCACCAACGATATTATGAAAAGGAGCGACGTGTCAACGATCAACGATTTTTGCGATCGTTGATCGTCGCTCCTTGGTGTCACACGCTGCGATGTCGCTAACGACGCCGAATGTGCGTCACAAACACAGTGACCCCGACGATATATCGTTTAGCGATTTCGCAGCGTGTAAAGCACCCTTTAGTCTGTGAGATGTGGTGTCCCAGACTCTCTGTGTTTAGTTGTGCTTTTTGCTTGGTGCAGCTGTGGAGTTTACCCCCTGTTGTTTTGTACTTCTTTCCTGTTCTTGTTTTCCTCCTGAACCTCTTATTTTCTTATCCTATGTGTGAGTGTGCTGTGTGACAGAGTTTTGGTTTTCCCTTATCTGTCTTTATATGTGGTTTCAACACACTCCTGTCCCATCCCTCCCTGGTGGGAAGGAAAATTAAATCAGGACTGGTCAGGAGCAGGGCCAGGAAAGAGACTCAGACCTCTCCACCGTTAGGAGTATCCCTGAGATTAGGGATAGCACAGATTCCCCTAGCTTGAGGTACCGATCAGGATCCCCTGTTTCCACTATCCCAAAGTGATCGTGATATCTTGCTTCTTCACTGTTTTAGACCGAATATCAAGCTTAGAAGAAAAAGTATTGAACCATCAACAAAAGTGCAAAAGGAAGAGCATAGTCTCATATGGGGTCGGTATATGTCTGGGATAGATAAGTGTTTAGATATCCAGGAGTTAAGCTGGGGTCACACATAACGACGACGACAACGACGTCGCTGCAACGTCACCATATTCTGTGACGTAGCAGCGACCATAGATGATCGCTAGTAAGCTGTCAAACATGATATAAAAAGCAGCGACGGAGCAGTGATCATAGCGACGTCGACGGTCGTTGTGTGGTTTCAGACGTAGCGTAGCGTCCCCTGCTGCGGTGTCAAACAAAAGGATTATCAGCTTATCAGCATGGCGCAGCGGGATAGCAGCGTTCAAAAAATGACCAGGAGCATTCAGGAGCGAGCAGCGATTTCGCAGCAGGGGTCTGATCGTTGTTATGTGTCACACACAGCGGCGTCGCTGTTGAGGTCGCTGCAACGTCACAGAATATGGTGACGTTGCAGCGACGTCGTTGTCGTCGTCGTTATGTGTGACACCAGCTTTAAAGTATTGCAATAGATGACCTCGGAGAATGGATCCTCCCAACGGACAAGGTTAAGCCTCATGGCCATACAATCGTCCCCTGTATTTATTTCATTAAATCTAATTGTGTTGGTATCAGCATTGTTATTAGAGGCTTCCTTGTTTCTACTTCAATTAATGTAATTGATGTTAGGGATGGGTTGTGTCCTTGCTCTTGCACGATACAATTAGCTCTCATTAGTTGCCATTACTTCTGTGCCTGTGTGATTGCACTCGCATTCACTACAGTAAATGATATCAAGATGTATAATGCAATCAAGTTGCAGGCAGATAGATGTTACTTGCGTGTCAGAATAATGCTATTGTAATAATGCTGGAAAGTAATGACTCTTGTTTATTTTAGCTGTTTAAGTAGAAAACTCTTCTCCGTCATTCATACAGTAATAACATGATGACCTGAATCATCCCTTACAACTAGTGGAGGTTTTATTATTTCAATGAAAGAGACAAAAAAGATAGGATTGATAGTGACCTGATGGTACGAAGAAAAGTTCTGCATTGAGATTGGACGCCCGCTACATGGAAGCCATCGGTGGACTTTTATAGTCCATTTAGACACAATCATTCCTTGTGATGATTTTTAAAGGGAACTTGTCACCAGTTTTTGCTATAGCAAAATATAGGGGCAGAAACAATGATTCCAGAGATATCAATTTGCTGGGTGCAACAGTTGATTAAATCCATTTTCACAATTGCAGATCCAGCAGAGCTCAGAATGTTGAGCTTTGTGTAACACCGCCTACACCACTGATTAGCAGCTGTGAAGCAGTTACTACTTGCAGACAGAATGGACGGAAGAGTAGTCAGGAAAGCCAAGGTCTGGTAACGGGAGGACACGTATGAGCACAAGGAGTAAATGAAGGCATAGTCGGGTCAATATCCGAGGGTCAGAAATTCAGGAGAGCACATAATAGGTTCAGGGAGAAAACAGAGACGTGGTCAGGTAACAGTCCGAGGTCAATAGGCGGGAGATCACGACTGGAACAGGGAGCAAGCAGAGAAAAGTCAAATAACAATCTGGGGTCAGAACACTAGCAGAGGCAATAGCACAACAGCAGAACCAGAAAATACAACTGGCAAAGTTCTGGTGGCGCATGCTCAGTAAGAAGCCTGAGCAATTACCAGGAAGGTGGGACACCTGAGTAATCAGCACCAACATGTAATCCTGCACTGTCAACTGTGCCGCCCCCGTGGCCAGTAGCCGCTGCTGCCGCTTGGGTCCGGGCCTTCAGGAAGTGGTGGCTCGAGGGTCCCCGGGTCCTGTGGACACTCCGAATGAAAAGGTGGGGGGTTGGACGTATATGTACGGCTGGGCCGCATTAGAGTTCGTGACGCCACCCACGGTGTGTGGTGAGGTTGGACACCACCACTGCTGTGACGGGGCACCCAGGGGAGATGTTGTGCAGCCAGTTGTTAACCCCTCCGTGGACAGGGATGGTGGCCCCGGGACCCGGTGGGCGTTGGTGCAGGGAGATGGGCGACCGCAGGGTGCTGGTGTACTCACTATTGAAGGGAACACACGAGTCTCTGGTAAACCAAGGTGATGGTGGTTGGTGCCCGCAGCCGGCTGCGTTCTGGTCCCCCACCCGGCTGGTGGTCTCTGTCTTTCTCCCGCACCTTTGTGAACGTTGGACTACCCGAGCCCGAAACTTCAGGAGTCCGCTCCCGGCTTATGACTGCCTAAGGAGCCCTTGCCCGCAGACGCTGGCCCGTGGGATCTCTGAGCCGTGGTGTTGGCCTTTTATCCCCCCTCGGTGGGCTGTTGTCTTCTTTCTGGACTTTGGGCGGGACAGGACCTAAAGTCCTGGCCTCAATCAGTAAATTACTAGTCCCCAGTGGTTTCTTGTCCTAGCTTCAGGGTCAGAGTACCCCGCTTTGTGCTCCGGTTTCCGAGTCGGTTCCCCGGGTCGGTACCAGCAGGCTACAACCCTGTCCCGGTCCACCTCGGTTCCACCGAGCCGTCTTCCCGGCTCCTGCAGACGAGACCGCCATCTGCCTCCTAGCCAAAGGCACAAGGGCTCCTACCCTGGTGCCTGTCAGTTTGCTTCAGGCCTGACACACAGGCCTGACCTCCACTCTCCTTGAACTCTAAAACTTATCTGCCTACTTTTCCCGCCTCAGGCTATCAGGAATCCTTGGTGGGCGGCTTCCAACCGCCTGGTTCCGCCCCCTGGTGTGTCCATCAGCCCTGAGGGAGGTGACTAGGTGTATATGGTTGGCTTTGTGTTACCTGTGAGGGAAGGGTGTAATGCGGGGCCCTATCTGTGACTACCTGGCCCGGCCAGGGCGTCACACAACCAATCTCAAACAATCTCCAAAGGCAAGATGCTCTGCACAGAAGAATTGTGTAACTGTCAAGAATGTAATTCAAGAAAATGCAGCCAAGCATCTTCTAGTCTGCAAGATGCTCTGCACAGAGGAATCTTGACAGCAGCTATCTATGGACAATGTTCAGACATTGGACAAAATTGTTGGTTCATTTCTGTTAAAGTTAGAAAATCACACAATGGTCAATGAAATAACATTATAACTGTCAAGTTATTTTTAATCTTAATATACGGATATCAATTTATGATAATCAGACTTTGCTTTTTGGTTCAACAGAAAAAAAACAAACCTGAAAACAAACTCATGAAAATGGTCTGGACAAGAATGATGGTTCCTTAACTTAATATTTTGTTGCACAACTTTCTGAGGCAATCACTGCAATCAGACGATTCCTGTAACTGTCAATGAGACTTCTGCCTCTGTCCACTGGTATTTTGGCCGACTCCTCAATAGCTAACTGCTACTTGTGTCTCAGGTGTGAAGTCATCTTTTCCAGACTGCAGGTTTCAGCTCCTTCCACAGTTCTTTACTAGGATTTAGATCAGGGTTTATGGAAGCCACTTCAGAATAGTCGAATACTTTGCTCTTAAGGGGGCTTTACACGCTACGACATCGCTAATGCGAACTCGTTGGGGTCACGGAATTGGTGACGCACATCCGGCCGCATTACCGATGCCGTTGCGTGTGACACCGATGAGCGATTTTGCATCGTTGCTAAAACGTGCAAAATCGCTCATCGGTGACATGGGGGTCCATTCTCAAAAATCGTTACTGCAGCAGTAACGAGGTTGTTCCTCGTTCCTGCGGCAGCACACATCGCTCCGTGTGACACGGCAGGAACGAGGTAGCTCTCCTTACCTGCCTCCCGGCCGCTATGCGGAAGGAAGGAGGTGGGCGGGATGTTACGTCCTGCTCAGCTCCGCCCCTCCGCTGCTATTGGGTGGCCGCTCAGAGACGTCGCTGTGACGCCGCACGGACCACCCCCTTAGAAAGGAGGCGGTTCGCCGGTCACAGCGACGTCACCGGGCAGGTAAGTATGTGTGACGGGTCTGGGCGATGTTGTGCGGCACGGGCAGCGATTTGCCCGTGTCGCACAACAGATGGGGGGCGGGTACCCACACTAGCGATATCGGGACCGATATCGCAGTGTGTAAAGCCCGCTTAAGTCATTCTTGGTTGTTTTAAGCTCTGTTTTTTGGGTCGTAATCCTTCTGGAGGACCCATGACCGGTGACTCAGACCAAGCTTTCTGACACTGGGCAGCACATTTCTCTCTAGAATCCCTTGATAGTCTTGGGATTTCATTTTATCCTGCACAGATTCAAGACACCCTGTGCCAGATGCAGCAAAGCAGCCCCAGAACATAACAGAGCCTCCTCCTTGTTTCACAGTAGGGAGAGTGTTCTTTTCTTGATATGCTTCATTTTTGTGTCTGTGAACATAGAGCTGATGTGCCTGGCCAAAAAGCTCCAGTTTTCTCTCACCTGTCCAAAGGACATTTTCCCAGCAGCTTTGGGGCTTTACAATATATATTTTGGCAAATTCCAGTCTCACTTTTTTAGGATTTGCTTTAAATAATGGTTTTCTCCTTGGTCGTCTTGAGTTAAGTCCACTTTGGCCAAGCTAGAGATGGATTGTGCAATCTTACATTGATGTACCTTGACCATGAAGGTCATCTGTAATATCTTTAGAGGTTGTTCTGGGCTTCAATTTGTCATCATATCGCCTTTTGCAGCGACTTCCAGGGAGGTTGACTATAGTCCCCATAGACCTTACACTTCAGGAAAATATGTGCAACTGTAGTATCGGGTACTCCGAGCTGTTTGTAGATGTCTTATTGCCTTTACCATAACATCTTTGTCTATAATTTTCTAGGAATATCCTAAACAACTTTCTCATTAGCTTTGATAAACCATGCAATGCACTGCAGACAGGGTAATCTGTTGTAGACAGTTCGCATACTGCAGATCCCTCTTATTTTGCATGTTAAATTCTAAATAATGTTTTTCCATAGGGTGTAGATCAGACTTGTTAAAATGTCAAGTACTTTCCTGCTACTCTATTATGTTGGATTTTAAGTCTGAAAATACAGACGTAAAAATCTGCAGAGTATCTACCATATATGAGCATACCCCAAAAGTAAAGTTTCAATATTTGAGCTCAGGGCCACCATCAGGACATTATTGCCCTCACTGGTTTATGGGGCCCAGTGAAGAGAGAGGCCTGGGTCTGTCTGGGGTTATTGCTTTGCTTTATTAAGTCTCGACCGGATCCCAATCACATCCGCAGCCTGTAATATGGCCGGCCGTGTCGCTTCGGCCACTTTATCTGAGTGCAATGTATGGCCCGTCATCCCACGGCCCAGCGTGCAGCAGCGTGATGAGGTCATCACGCTGTCACCTCCTCACACTGCTGAGTGTAATGCAGAACCGTGGAGGGTGGCGAGGACACTGCAGTTGGCAGGGAATGGTAAGCGGTCCATAGAGGAACTGAAGACAGGGTTAGAACGATTGCAATGGCTAGGGGTGGTGGAAGGGACAGCTGACCACAACCTCTGCTTCAGCTGGATGAGCGTCTGAGGGTTCATATCCAGCTGAAATAAAGCACAGAGTGGATAACATATAAAGTAGGAGCTGGGGAGAGTGAGTAAAATCATTTTTTTTGTTTTTGTGGTAGAGACAGAACGAAGCCATATTTATCAGGATGGGAACATATATACCAGGAAGAGCCCAGCATGGGCATATATATATATATATATATATATATATATATATATATATATATATATATATATATATATATAGTATATATGGGCAACATATATACTAGTAAAATCCCAGGAAGAAAATATATATACCTGGAGGGGCCAAGGAGAGGGCGACATAAATACCTGGAAGAGCCTAGGAAGGGGACATGTATCCCAGGATGGGGACATATATACTAGGAGAGGGACATATATACTAGGAGGGGGAAATATATACCAGAAGGGGGACATATATACCGGGCGGGGACATAAATACCAGAAAGTGCCCAGGATGGGGATATGTATCCCAGGATGAAGACATATATACCAAGAGGCTGACATGTATACCAGGAAGGGGACAAATAAACCAGGATGGGAACATATATACTTGGAGGGGCCCAAAAAGGGGACATATACAGTATGTATATATATATATATATACATATGTGCAGACATGTATATATGTGTGTGTGTATGCGTGCGTGTGTGTGTGTATATATATATACGGCCGGCCGTGTCGCATACATACAAACATACATATATATACACTGTGTGGATATGTTAAGGTGAACACTGAAATGTTCACTAGTTGCCTGCTCCTGACCTAATTGCTATGGATTGAGTGCATGCACAAAAGAATTGACACCACACACACAGTCAGATGTGAATCTCTCCTTGATCAAAGAATGATGCTGCTCCAAAAAAAAATATTTTAACAGAGCATCGATTTATATAAACAAGGACAAGGGCCGTGGTTGGCTCTATAGTGGGCATGCTCGGATGTTTCCATTGGTGGTCAGTGGATTAGTTAATGAGGTCATCATGTAAGGTGAAATAATACATTTCATCAGTGATTTCCTACAATCGGCTATGTCTCAAGGTCAATTAAGCATTTGATCCAATAACTCTCCTCAACATATATGGGTATGTATGTATGTATGTATGTATGTACGTATGCCTGTCTGTCTCTCTGTCTGTGTCTCTGTCTGTTTGTCTGTCTCTGTCTGTCTGTCTCTGTGTGTTTCTGTCTCCATGTGTCTGTCTCTGTCTGTCTCGCTGTCTCTCTCTATCCATGTCTGTCTGTGTCTATCTCTCTGTCTGTCTCTGTATCAGTCTCTGTCTCTATCTCTGTGTCTGTCTGTTTCTTTCCCCGTCCGTCTCTTTCCCCGTCCGTCTCTTTCCCCGTCCGTCTCTTTCCCCGTCCGTCTCTTTCCCCGTCCGTCTCTTTCCCCGTCCGCCTCGCTCCCCGTCCGCCTCGCTCCCCGTCTGCCTGGCTCCCAGTCTGTCTCGTTCCCCGTCTGTCTCGTTCCCCGTCTGTCTCGTTCCCCGTCTGTCTCGCTTCCCGTCTGTCTCGCTCCCCGTCTGTCTGGCTCCCCGTCTGTCTCGTTCCCCGTCTGTCTCGTTCCCCGTCTGTCTCTTTCCCCGTCTGTCTCGTTTCTCGTCTGTGTCGTTCCCCGTCTGTCTCGTTCCCCGTCTGTCTCGTTCACCGTCTGTCTCGTTCCCCGCCTGTCTCGTTCCCCGTCTGTCTCGTTCCCCGTCTGTCTCGTTCCCCGTCTGTCTCATTCCCCGTCTGTCTCTGTCTCTTTCTCTTTCCTTGTCTGTCTCTTTCCCTGTCTATGTCTGTTTCCCTGTCTCTGTCTCTTTCTGTCTTTCCCCATCTGTCTTTTTCCCCGTCTGTCTCTGTTTCTTTCCTTGTCTCTGTCTCTTTCCCTGTCTCTGTCTCTTTCCCTATCTGTCTCATTCCTTGTCTCTGTTTCTTTCCCTGTTTTTGTCTCTTTCCCTGTCTCTTTCCCTGTCTCTTTCCTGGTCTCTTTCCTTGTCTCTTTCCCTGTCTGTCTCTCTTCCCCTGTCTCCCTCTCTCTGTCTGTCTCTCTCGGTCTCTCTCTATCTGTCTCCCCACCAACATCTTATTACCTCACACATAAGCGTCTTATACTAACAATTTATTTTGCTCCTATAGCAACCACTGACAGTTGCTATTAATAGCTTTAGCTCCCACCTCTATTCACTTTAATGGAGGCAGGTTTTTTGGAGAGTAACTGTAAAGCGCGGGGTTAATTTTGCGGTCAAAACATAGTCTATGACGTTCCCTGAGTCACATAAGATGTCTGCAAAACTTCGTGATTGTAAATACGACGGTGCGGATTCCTTTAGCGGACATACATACATACATACATACATACATACATACACACACGCAAACACATACATACACTCAGCTTTATATATTAGATATATATTGGTTTGCAGAACTATTCTGTAGCCTAAAGGGGGCTTTACACGCTACGATATCGTTAATGTTTTATCGTCGGGGGTCACATTGTTAGTGACGAACATCCGGCGTCATTAACGATATCGCAGCGTGTGATACTTACCAGCGACCTTAAGCGACCTCAAAAATGGTGAAAATCATTCACCATGGAGAGGTCGTCCCAAACTCAAAAATCGGTAAGGGTTGTTTATCCATGTTGTTCATCGCTCATGCGGCAGCACACATCACTATGTGTGACACCGCAGGAGCGAGGACCGTCTCCTTACCTGCCGCCGGCCGCAATGTGGAAGGAAGGAGGTGGGCGGGATGTTATGTCCTGCTCATCTCCGCCCCTCCGCTTTGATAGGCCGGCCGCTTAGTGACGTTGCGGTGACGTCGCTGTGATGCCGAACGTCCCTCCCCCTTGAAGGAGGGATTGTTCGGCAGTCACAGCGCCGCCGCCGACATACTTACCTGTGTGACGCTGCCGTAGTGATAATGTTCGCTACGGCAGCGATCACAAACAATCGCATGCGCGACGGGAGCGGGTACTTACACGCTCGATATCGCTAGAAATTGCTAGCGATATTGCTACCGTGTAAAGCCCCCTTAAAGTGAACCTGTCATCAGAAATTTAGCTATAAAGCTAAAAGTTCCCCCCTCTGCAGCTCCTGGGCTGCATTCTAGGAAGCTTCCTATAGTTCTTGTGGCCACTTTTATACCAAAATAAACACTTTGTAAACTTGTACCTTTTCTTATGCAAATTTCGTAAATCTTCCATGGGGGCGGGCTGCCTGGGGTCCGTTGCTGTCATCCTGCCGATTTACGCCGCCCCCAAATGCTGAATTTCAAAGCTCAGGACGCCGCCCCTGGGTGCCCGTGGTCCCGCGCATGCGCTGTTCCACTGTAGCGGTGCCGTGCACTGTGTGCACGTGTGACCGCTGGTGACGCTTTGCGCGGGCACGAGGTTATGGGCGGCGCTGTGAGTGTCATCAGCAAGTGCCGCCCATAACCTCGTGACCGCACTTTCCCCTATTACTCCAGCGTTATGCGCAAGCTGGCCAGATGACCGGACGTCACCTGCTGCTGAGCAGGATGGGAAAGAGGTGACGTCCGGTCACCTGGCCAGCGAGCACGTCACCAGCGGTCACACGTGCACACAGTGCACGGCACCGCTACAGTGGAACAGCGCATGCGCGGGACCACGGGCACCCAGGGGCGGCGTCCTAAGCTTTGAAATTCAGCATTTGGGGGCGGCGTAAATCGGCAGGATGACAGCAACGGACCCCAGGCAGCCCGCCCCCATGGAAGATTTACGAAATTTGCATAAGAAAAGGTATAAGTTTACAAAGTGTTTATTTTGGTATAAAAGTGGCCACAAGAACTATAGGAAGCTTCCTAGAATGCAGCCCAGGAGCTGCAGAGGGGGGAACTTTTAGCTTTATAGCTAAATTTCTGATGACAGGTTCCCTTTAACTTCCTGTGCTTGGATGATGTAATTTCCCGGGTCTTTAGCGAGGTGTGTGTAAAAATGAGATGCCATACGGGTACGTGTGGCGTCCGATTTAGCATTTTTAGGCATATACTCTAGACAGTGGTAAAAAGCGCAGTGTGTACCTAGCCTAAGCTACGGTACATGGTGCACTGACTCGTTATTGGCTTATATTTGGCTAATGCAATGTGACACTATCCTATGATTGTGCAGCCATTGTAAATTTACAAAAAGCCAATAATCTTTCTCTTTGTGTAACGCCCCTTCAATTCCAAACACGACACACCACGTTTTGGCTTCTTCCTCTGCTAAATGACATGACCCTATGGAACATGAGAAAAATATTTAAGTGCCACTGAACTGCGGGTGAATAAAGGTTAACATCTTAAGAGCGGTTCAGTATTCAATCTGCTGGGGCCAATTTAAGACAGATTTAAGAATTTCCAAAAATGCTCTCACAAAGGGGTGAACAGCAGGCAGTACAGTGGGAGAAATAGCACCGCACCAAAGGCAAAGCTGTCTGTAATGACACGAGCACTATGCGCAGCCCATTAACTCCTCCATGGGAAACCTTTGCTCAATTTGTGAGTACGCCCACACCGCACTAGCGTGCTGCCGGCACTGACATTTCTCCGCTCTACCACTGTTATTACTGCTGTATGACGGGTTTAAGTCAAACCTCTGAATAATGCTGTGTTATTCTCAGCCGCACCCTGGAAGATAATGATAAGTAACAACATTATCCATCCTACTTTTCATGTTCGTGGAAATATATGAATGTATCAGAAAATTATTCTTTTTATTTTTTATCTTCACTGCTGTGCAATTTAGGAAGCAAAAAAAAAAAGTAGCTTTAAAAATAATGGCAATATGAAGACGTGTGGTGGAGTGATTATTCATTTATAGAGGTTTAGCGGGGTAACACTACGGTAAATACAGCGGGTGAAATAAGTATTGAACACGTCACCAATTTTCTAAGTAGATATATTTCTAAAGGTGCTATTGACATGACATTCTCACCAGATGTCGGTAACAACCCATCCAATCCACACTGGCAAAACAATCAAACCATTGATGTCCATAAATTAAAGGGTACTTTACACACAACGATATCGTTAACGATATATCGTCGGGGTCACGGTGTTCGAGACGCACATCCGGCGCCGTTAGCGATATCGTTGTGTGTGACTAAAAGGAGCAACGATCGCAAACACGTCAAAAATCGTTGATCGTTGGCACGTCGCTCCTTTTCATAATATCGTTGGTGGTGCATGCCACTGGTTGTTCGTCATTCCTGCGGCGTCACACATCGCTATGTGTGACACTGCAGGAATGACGAACATTTCCTTACCTGCGTCCACCGGCAATGAGGAAGGAAGGAGGTGGGTGACATGTTCCGGCCGCTCATCTCCGCCCCTCCTCTGCTATTGGGCGGCCGCTTAGTGACGCCGCTGTGACGCCGAACGAACCTCCCCCTTAAAGGAAAGATTGTTCGGTGTCTTCAGCGACGTCGCTAAGCAGGTATGTGCGTGTGACGCTGCCGTAGCGATATTGTTCATATTGTAGCGATCACCCTCATGACGAAACAGCGACGTGGGCGGGTGCTATCGCGCACGATATTGCTAGCTATCTCTAGCGATGTCGCAGTGTGTAAAGCACCCTTAAGTGACATGTAATAATGAGAAATGACGCAGGTAAAAAATATTGAACACCCTTAAAGAAGTTTAATTAATACTTCGTACAAAAGCCTTTATTAGTAATGACAGCTTCAAGATGCCTGGTTTATGGAGAAACTAATTGCCTGCATTGCTCAGGTGTGATTTTTAGTCCATTGTTCCACGCAAACACTCTTCAAATCCTTAAGCTTCTGTGTCCACCTTCTATGAACTCTGAGCTTTAGTTCCATACATTTTTTATTAGATTCAGGTATGATCATTGGCTAGGCAATTCTATCAGCTTTAGGCCTTGGTTCCACATGCGCATAGCTTCCAATGTGAGACCATCGGAAGCGATATGCTAATGACCCTCTGCTGTGAGTGTGAGTTTAGGGTCATGCGAGCGGTTCTCAGCTGCGGAGAAGAGGGGGGTGGAAGTACTTTCTCCCTCTTCTCCGCGGCCTGTCTCTGCATACATCACACTGTGGTCGGATGACATGCGAGTGCAGTGTGATGTTTCACACTCTCCCATAGACTTGTACGAGGGTGCGTGAGCCGAGACTCGCTGCAAAATGCAGCATGCTGCGATTCATTTCTCATGCTGGTATGGCATGAGAAATCAATTGCAGATGGACACTGCCCTGTAGTTTTACACTGGTGCGAGTGCAGTCCGATGTTTTATCGGATTGCACTGGTCCGTGTAAAACGCAAGTGGAACCAAGGCCTTACATTCTCTGAAACCGATTGAGATTTTCCTTGGTTGTGTGTTTGGGATCATTGTATTGCTGAAATGTCCACCCTTGTCTCATCTTCATCATCCTCGTAGATGGCAGCAAATTTTTAGCAAGAATGTCTCGGTAAATTTCTCCATTAACCCTTCCTTCAATTATATGAAGTTTGACAATGCCGTATGCTGAAAAACAGCCCCATACCATGTTGTTCCCACCTCCAAACTTCACTGTGGGTATGGTGTTTTTGGTGTGATATGCAGTGCCTTTTGGCATCCAAACATGGTGTGTATTTTGGCATCCAAAGAGTTTCAATTTTGGTCTCATCTGACCAGACTATAGTCTCCCAGTATTTCACAGGCTTCTCAAAATGTTATAGAGCAAATTTTAAACGCGCTTGAACCATAATTTTTTAATCTGTAGCTCTCCTCAGGTGGTTTCTGGCTCTTCTGATAATTGTTTTCACTTCTCTGTCTGAATTCTTGTGTGGAACACCTGGCCGTGGCTTGTTTATGGTGAAATGATCATCTTTCCACTTCCAGATTATGGCAGCAGCAGTGCTCACTGGGATCTTCCGTAGTTCAAAAAGTCTTACATGACCAATGCCATCAGTATGTTTTGTAACAATAAGGTTGCAAAAAAGCTTGAGACAGCTCACTGGTTTTACCTATCATGAGATGTTTCCTGTGTGGCGCCTTGCTAGTGAGACACCTTCTTATATTCCAGCAGTTGAACCAGCTGATATTATTTTTCACAAAGTGGCAGGATTACTTTCTAATTAGCGATACATTTCAGTTGGTGTCATGACTTTTCATGGCTTTTCTACCTCTCTTTCTTCATGTGTTCAATACTTTTTTCCGGTGTCATTTTTTCATTAATACACATAACTTAATTTATCGACATCTATAATTTGATTGGTTTGCCTGTGTGGGTTGGATGGGTTGTTACTGACATCTGTTGAGAAATTCATGTCAATAACACCTTTAGATACACTACAGTTCAAAAGTTTGGGGTCATCCAGACCAATTTGTCTTTTCCATGAAAACTCATACTTTTATTTATCAGATGAGTTGCATAATGTATAGATAATATCGTCCAGACAGTGACGAGGTTAGAAATAATGATTTTTACTTGAAATAATAATTTTCTCCTTCAGACTTTGCTTTCGGCACAGAATGCTTCTTTGCAGCAATTGCAGCTTTGCCGACCTTTGGCATTCTAGCTGTTAGTTTGCGGAGGTAATCTGGAGATATTTCCCCCCATGCTTCCCCCCCTCCCACAAGTTGTATTGTCTTGATGGGCACGTTTTGCGTACCATACGGTCAAGCTGCTCCCACAACAGCTCTATAGGGTTGAGGTCTGGTGACTGGGCTGGCCACTCTATTACAGATAGAATACCAGCTGCCGGCTTCTTCCCTAAATAGTTCATGCATAATTTGGAGGTGTGCTTTGGGTCATTGTCCTGTTGTAGGAAGAAATTGGCTTCAATCAAGCGCTGTCCACAGGTTATGGCATGGCGTTGCAAATTGGAGTGATAGCCTTCCTTATACAAAATCACTTTTACATTATACAAATCTCCCACTTTACCAGCACCAAAGCAACCCCAGACTATCACATTACCTCCACCATGCTTGACAGATGGCGTCAGGCACTCTTCCAGCATCTTTTCAGTTGTTCTGTATCTCACAAATGTTCTTCTGTGTGATCCAAACACCTCAAACTTCGATTCGTTTGTCTCGTATAACACTTTTTTCCAATCTTCCTCTGTCCAATGTCTGTGTTCTTTTGCCCATATCAATCTTTTCTTTTTATTAGCCAGTCTCAGATATGGCTTTTTCTTTGCCACTCTGCCCTGAAGGCCAGCATCCCGGAGTTGCCTCTTCACTGTTGACACTGGCGTTTTGCGGGTACTATTTAATGAAGCTGCCAGTTGAGGACCTGTGAGGCGTCAATTTCTCAAACTAGAGACCCTAATGTACTTGTCTTGTTGCTCAGTTGTGCAGCGCGGCCTCCCACTTCTCTTTCTACTCTGGTTAGAGCCTGTTTGTTCTCTCCTCTGAAGGGAGTAGTGCACACCGTTGTAGGAAATCTTTAGTTTCTTGGCAATTTCTCGCATGGAATATCCTTCATTTCTAAGAACAAGAATAGACTGTTGAGTTTCACATGAAAGTTCTCTTTTTCTGGCCATTTTGAGAGTTTAATGGGACCAACAAATGTAATGCTCCAGATTCTCAACTAGCTCAAAGGAAATTCAGTTTTATAGCTTCTCTAATCAGCAAAACTGTTTTCAGCTCTTTGCGACCATACTTGCACAAGGGTTTTCAAGGGATTTCTAAACATCCACTAGCCTTCTAACACAGTTAGCAAACACAATGATCCATTAGAACACTGGAGTGGTGGTTGTTGGAAATGGGCCTCTATATACCTATGTAGATATTGCATTCAAACCCAGACGTTTGAAGCTAAAATAGTCATTTACCACATTAGCAATGTATAGAATGTATTTCTGTTTAATTTAATGTTAGCTTAATTAAAAAAAATGTGCTTTTCTTTCAAAAATAAGGAAATATCTAAGTGACCCTAAACTTTTGAACTGTGGTGTATATACACTTTGAAAATTGGTGATGAATTTTAATACTTATTTCACCCGCTGTATAAAGGTATTTTTTTAATATGTGAGCTGTTCAAGGCAGTATTCACATTTACAGCTTTGGAAATTTTCCATGTTGTATGGTGCAGAAATTTCAGTACCTGCGTATGTCTATGGGTCAATTCCCTAATTTCATAAGCAAGCACATGGAGGTTTTTACAAGCAGATTCATTCTGGAACAAAAAAAAATTGACTTATTAAACGGGTTGACCAGGAATAACATTTTGGTGACCTATTTGTAGGATAGGTCATCATTATGAGATTGGTGGGTGGTCAACATCGAGTACCACCACTGATCAACAGATGGGTGTAAATGCTGTGAGCCGGAACAGCACAGCGCCATTCAGTTTAATGTACAGAACTGTGCTGTTCCAGGTCTGTAAATTCTTATAGTCATCAGTTGCCAAAGCTTATAATAGCTGACCACGGGGGTGCTGGTATCACAAACTACCGATCTGATGTTGATGGCCTATAGGTAGTTCAGTCATGGACAACCCCTATAAAGCAGAATATCTTTGTAATAAGGGGACACTCAGAGGCAGCATACATTGGACTGTACATGGATCCCCCTATTACAGAGCAATCCAAAAAGTTTTGGAATTTGTTTAATTCTAGGTGGTTTATGTAGCTTAGGGATTTTGTAATTATGTTTTTGGGGGATTTATTGTAGGGAAGTCTGTTCTTTCTAGCAAACCTTTTTGTTCAAGGGTAGTAAGGGTCTAATCTTAAAATCCCAGGGTCCTAGGGTACCAAAGAAAACAAATAGGTTTTCTATCCATCTAATCCTGGTGACTTGTCCATAGGAAAGGTCTCCAAAATCATATTGGTAGTGGTTTGACACCCGGCACCCCCAGTGATCAGCTGTCATTAGCTCTTGTTCTGTGATTCCTGCGGTGGCATCACTTACACCACGCAGGACAACACCTGGCATTGTGACTGCTGATCTCTTATGAATAGCTGTTGTTTCATGGAGATACAGAAGTATTGCTTAACACTAGAAGTCCCAGAGAGGGGTCATTTAACATTTCTATCTTTGGAACCCAGAGACGGGTCGAATGACCTGAAGGATTTTAGCTACCATCCTATAATCATCGTCTTTTGTTCTGTAATTAAGGCCATTACTGTCGCACCACAGGAGGTTATTGTTTTCCATTGAGTTTAGCCATTTAGTTTCTAGTTAGTTAGGTCAGTTTGGACTAATGGTCATTTGACCCTCTTTTGGGACTTCAGGGGGGAGCTCGAAATTTCTGGGACTTCTAGTGTTAAGAGTTTTCCTTATTAAGAATACTTATCACCTATTGAAAAGAACACCCACCAAATATTAGAGAAGGGTGCCAAAGCCTCAAACTCATTGTGGCCAGAGATTGAAAGGAGTGGCATGTTTGGGCATCCGTGCTGCTGCCCTACCCAATGTCCATGGGGTTTCCGGAAACAGTAGTCCTTTAGACAATGAATTGAGCTCATCTAAATCTTTAGTTTTAAAGAATAAGGGATTAGGATTAGAGATGAGCGATCTTAATCGAAAATTACACAATCGTGCGATCCTTGGCGGGATCGGGTCAGGATCGCAAAAGCGAACATTTGAATGAAAAGTCGGGAATGTTTGGTTTGGATTGGTACATGTTTGGTGCGAAGAAACCATCCTCTTCCAGCCCCATCACAGCTATGTCACGTACGGTACTAGCATGGCTGTGATTGGCAAGGAAAATCGCTGTAAAAAAAAGGAAGCAAAGTGGTTAAAGCAGGACATGCTTACCTAATCTCCCCGCATCTGTAATGCTACTTCCAGGGCCACTAATTAATTATCCCTCATACATATTCACTGCTTTTCTAGCCCACCGGCATCTCTGATTTGCTGCAGTCAGACCATGCCCCCACCATCTCTGACAGTGTTATACTAGTGTAAGATAAATAAATAAAAAAATGCCATGTGGTCCCCCTATATATTGATACCAGCACAGATATAGCCCACGTATTTATGCTGCAGCCTCCAGCCTTGCTCTTATCTTGGCTGTGTATCAAAATAAAAGGAACCGCATGCAGCGTTTTTTCAAAATTATTTAAATAAATAAAAAAAACGGCTTGCGGTCCCCCCAATTTTACTACCCAGTCAAGATAAAGCCCAACAGCTGGAGGCTGGCATTCTCGGGTTGGGGAGACCCATGCTTATTGACCCCTCCAAGCCTAAAAATAGCTGCCTGCAGCCGCCCAGGATTGTTTCATTCATTAGATGCGACATTCCTGGAATTTTACCATGCTCTTCCCAATTGCCTGGCTGCGGTGGCAATCTGGGTAATAAGGGGTTAATGGCAGCCCACAGCTGCCACTAAGCCATAGATTAGTAATGAGAGGTGTCTGAGACCCCATCACTAATATATAAGTGAAAATAAATAAACACAAATATTGAAAAAATCCTCTAATTGAAATAAAATACAAAAACTCTCAGCCTCTCTCACTACGTTATTAACTCCCAAAAGACTCAGGTTTGATGTAATCCACACAAGGTCCCATGACAATTCCAGCTCTGTCATATCTGAACAGACAGTGTGCAGCCATAGAACATGACCACACACTGCAACTTCAGGCAGAGACTGAGCCTCAGCGATCAGTGCTGATGTCACTCAGGTTATTTGCGGTGGCAGCTAGGGGTTCCCACGGCGCCAAACCTATGACTGCAGGTAGCCTGACCTCAGTGGACCTCAATGAGGTTACTGAGTTCATGGACTTGCATCTTCTGGCAGAAAACTGAGGGTTTTTTGCCCAGAGATGCAGATTTGGTGCTGAAATTTTTACACCATATTCCTTCACCCAATGTATACCTCATGGCAAAAAAAAAATCTCATTAATACCCCAACCTAATGCGTCCGGTTTTGATGCAATTTTTTTTCTCAAGAGGTGTAGATTGCATGCAGGAATATAGTGTCAAAATTTCAGCACCAGTGCTGGGTAAAGTTCTGGGATTGTCACATTTAATGGATGCAACAATCCTGGGCTGCTGCAGGCTGCTATTTTTTATTTTTTTGGGAGGGCCCAATAAGCATGGGTCTACCCAGCCTGAGAATACCAGCCACCACCTGTCGGCTTTATCATGGCTGTGTATCAAAATTGAGAGGGACCACATGCTGTTTTTAAAATGTATTTATTATTTTTTTTAAAAACAAGCTACATGCGATTCCTCTTATTTCGATACACAGCCAAGATAAGTGCACGGCTGACGGCTGCAGCCTATAGCAGTGTGCTTTATCTGTGTTGGTATCAATATATAGGGGGACTGCACGCCATGTTTTAAACTTATTCATTTATTTTACACCAATATAACGCTGTCAGAGAGGGGGGTGTGGTCCAATGGCAGCCAATCAAAGACTCTGGTGGGCAGGAAAGCAGTGAATATGTATGAGGGATAATTAGCGGCCCCAGGAGTAGCGTTACAGTTGTGGGGAGACTCTGTAAGTATGT